>NW_026910347.1:0-2500 GCF_963691925.1 Scomber scombrus | reverse complement strand
CTCCTCCTCTCCTCTCTTCTTCCTCTCCTCCTCTTCCTCTCCTCTCCTCTCTTCTTCCTCTCATCTCTTCTTCCTCTCCTCTCCTCTTCCTCTCCTCCTCTCCTCTCCCTCTCCTCCTCTTCCTCTCCTCTCCTCCTCTCCTCTCTTCTTCCTCTCCTCTTCCTCTCCTCTCCTTCTCTTCCTCTCCTCCTCTCCTCCTCTCCTCTCTTCTTCCTCTCCTCTCTTCTTCCTCTCCTCTTTTTCCTCTCCTTCTCTTCCTCTCCTTCTCCTCCTCTCCTCCTCACGTGCCTTCCTCCCTCCTTGTGTGTGACATCATCATGACGTAGCCTGGCTGTTATCCAATCAGAGAGCAGCTCAGTGTGATTACATAACGTCATTTTTATTTCAACATTTTTATTCTTTATTTTATTTTATTTTATTTCATTGTATATTATAGTATAGATGTTTATCTTGTTGTGAGATATTTTTAATATGTAAATATTCATTATTACAATCGATACTTTTCATAATTTCATATTTTTTATTACAGCACGGTGGACCCCCAGGGGTCTGTACTGCGCATGCGCATCCTTCTGCAGCATCCTTCTGTGTGTGTGTGTGTGTGTTTGTGTGCGGTGTGTGTGTGCGGCGCGTGTGTGTGTGTGCGGTGTGTGTGTGCGCGCGCGGATGTGTGGATGGGGTGAGGGGCTTTAACGACTGTTAGTGTTGATTAGCTGCTCTGTGGCTCTGTCCGCCCGACCCGCCAGCATGTCCAGCCCGCAGGAGCAGAACCAGGAGCAGAACCAGGAGGAGAACCAGGAGCAGAACCAGGAGGAGAACAAGGAGCAGAACCAGGAGGAGAACAAGGAGGAGAACAAGGAGGAGAACAAGGAGCAGAACAAGGAGGAGAACAAGGAGGAGAACAAGGAGGAGAACAAGGAGCAGAACAAGGAGGAGAACAAGGAGGAGACAGAGGAGAATAATACGGGAGGGAAAGAGAATACAATTGAGCAGAAAGAAGAGAAAACGGAGAAAAAGAAAGAAGAACAGAAGGAGGAGAAGAAGGAGGAGAGGAAGGAGGAGAGGAAGGAGGAGAAGAAGGAGGAGAGGAAGGAGGAGAAAAAGGAGGAGAAGAAGGAGGAGAAGAAGGTGGAGGAATCCTGGAAGGACTGCATCTACAACCCGAGGACCGGAGAGTTCCTCGGCCGCACCGCCAGCAGCTGGGGTAAGACAGGCGGCGTGCACGCGCTCCTGCTGCTGATGCTGCTCAATGTAAAATAATATAATATAAATATATTATATATAATGTATATTTATAATATATATATTATATATTATATATTAATTATATATTAATATATTTATATATAAATAATCTATATATATCATATATTAATATATGATTTATATATAAAAATACAAATACATATTATTATTCGTAATTATTGACATTATTACAGTAATATTAGTATTGAGTCATAATATGAGATGATTCTTATTGCACATTTAATATATTATATAAATGTACTGGGAGCAGGGCTGGTTGTACTGGGAGCAGGGCTGGTTGCACTGGGAGCAGGGCTGGTTGTACTGGGAGCAGTGCTGGTTGTACTGGGAGCAGGGCTGGTTGCACTGGGAGCAGGGCTGGTTGTACTGGGAGCAGTGCTGGTTGTACTGGGAGCAGGGCTGGTTGTACTGGGAGCAGGGCTGGTTGCACTGGGAGCAGGGCTGGTTGTACTGGGAGCAGGGCTGGTTGCACTGGGAGCAGGGCTGGTTGCACTGGGAGCAGGGCTGGTTGCACTGGGAGCAGGGCTGGTTGCACTGGGAGCAGGGCTGGTTGTACTGGGAGCAGGGCTGGTTGCACTGGGAGCAGGGCTGGTTGTACTGGGAGCAGGGCTGGTTGCACTGGAGCAGGGCTGGTTGCACTGGGAGCAGGGCTGGTTGCACTGGGAGCAGGGCTGGTTGCACTGGGAGCAGGGCTGGTTGTACTGGGAGCAGGGCTGGTTGCACTGGGAGCAGGGCTGGTTGTACTGGGAGCAGGGCTGGTTGTACTGGGAGCAGGGCTGGTCCTGTCTGCAGATGCTGCTGCTCCAGCTGACCCCCCCCCCCCCCATAAAAGATGGTTGATGCCATCACAGTGTCATAAAAGGTCTTCAGCCCCCCCCCCCAACCCTGTTACCTGTATGATGTCACCGTCTCAGTGTCTGTTACCTGTATGATGTCACCGTCTCAGTGTCTGTTACCTGGATGATGTCACTGTCTCAGTGTCTGTTACCTGTATGATGTCACCGTCTCAGTGTCTGTTACCTGTATGATGTCACCGTCTCAGTGTCTGTTACCTGGATGATGTCACCGTCTCAGAGTCTGTTACCTGGATGATGTCACTGTCTCAGTGTCTGTTACCTGTATGATGTCACCGTCTCAGTCTGTTACCTGTATGATGTCACCGTCTCAGTGTCTGTTACCTGTATGATGTCACTGTCTCAGTCTGTTACCTGGATGATGTCACCGTCTCAGAGTC
>NW_026910346.1:5000-19057 GCF_963691925.1 Scomber scombrus | reverse complement strand
TTTACATGCAGCGTTTACAGTGATAATCATCATGAGACTATTATAGGAGATGAGTGAGGAAGCGACGATGGATTGAATCTCTAACTATGAACTAAATAACTGTGACAGATTGTGATTCAGTGGTATGGACGTTTTTCTAGATTAAATCAACAGAAATTTGACCTCCAATTATTTTAAATTTCTATGACTGAAAAAATAATAATTGCTGTTGGTATTAAAATGTAGTTTTAACAAGAGCCCGACTGTTTAAATAAGCCAATGTTAGCTTATCACAAATATCTCATTATTCATATTATATGTCGGACAATAGTGAGAAATTGTCATAGAAACAGTAGATCGATATCTTTCAAACTGCGTCTCCATTACAGAGTCTGTCAATTACACAGCAGTTTATCTTTCAACTGTAAAATATCCTCATTATTTATCTTGTTTCCATTTCTCTAAATGTAAGTGAATATTTCTACTGTCAGATTTTGATATAATATACAACTAAGGTTTTATTTTACTTAAATGTTAAAGTTAAACAGACATTTTTGCATCTTTATCTTCTTTAATGTGAAATAGAATAAACAAGCAGGGTTAGTTAAAAAGGGTGACCCCGTCTGTTTTGACTGTTCCTTCCTTCCTCCCCTCCTTCCTTCTTTCATTCCTCCCCCCTACCTTCCTTTCCTTCCCTCCTTCCTTCCCTCCTTCCTTCTTCCTCCCTTCCATCCTTCCTTCCTTCTTTCCTTCCTACTTCCTCCCTTCTATCCATCCTTCTTCCTTCCTCCCTGCCTTCCTTCTTCCTCCTTTCCTTCATTCCTCCTTTCCGTCCTTCCTTTCCTTCCCTCCTTCCTTCCCTTCTTCCTCCTTTCCTTCCTTCCTCCTTTCCGTCCTTCCTTCTTTCCTCCCTTCCATCAGTCTGAAGATGACTGATGGAAAAGACACATTTTAAATATATCTTTGGGGCCATTTTTACCTTTTATTTTTGCCCAGCGACCCTTTAAATCAGGGGTGTAAAACTCAAACAGCACAATTTGATCTCAAATGAACTAGACCAGTAAAACCATTTTATAATAACCTACAATAATGTAAAATATATATAATATGTAATATAACTTTACTATAATAAAAACCATCCTTCTACATAACAGATGAACAGATGACACGTCTCTTTTTTCAGATCATTTTGCACAGATTGATGTTTAATATATGATGATTTAAATATGACCACATTATATATTCATTGAAAACTTGGAACTCGTATTCTGCAATTGTTCATAATTTGTAAAAGGCTGCAAGTTTGACACCTCTGCTCAAGAAGATAAGCGTTAAAATAAAAAGGATGGATGGAATAAGTAAAGGTAAAGGCTATTTGCACCCCAGTACAGTACCGAGTGTTGGAGGGGAGCGTCTGGAGATGGCGGAAGACTCCCGTATCCCATCTGGACAGCTCGATAAATATACGTCGCTGTTCTCTTCTATATATTATATAATAATTTCTGTCCGGTGAGATCTATCACTTCCAGGCGGGGAGTTCCGGTCCTCTGAAATGATGCCAACGCGGAAGTAATTTAAAACTGCATTCTATCAAAAGGCCACCAGGGGGCGACCGTTTTGGTGTCAAAAGGACTTCCGTCTCTATACAAGTCAATGGAGAATTCACCAACTTCTCACTTGATTTCTAACCTCAGTAAACGTTTTCAAAATGTGTTTATGGTCTCAATCGCTAGTTTAAAGCCTTCTTCAATGCAGTATGATGTTCATTTGGGACATTTTGGCCTCCCTGATTTTATATGTGACGATAAAGCAGGGTATGCATTAGGGCGTGGCTACGTGGTGATTGACAGGTTGATTGGTTCAGAGGTTCAGGAGGGCGCCTTATGCTCCTCCTGATGCCCATATAAGTAGAATCCCTGTTTTTATTTTTCCCGGCATGCACCTGAAATTTTCAAGATGGCGCTGCTCAGATCCGATACTATTGGCCTCCGAGCAGCAGTCCACAAACCGATGGGTAATGTCACGGATGTTACGTCCATTTTATATACAGTCTATGGCTACAACCCGTCTGTGGTGGTGAAGTCGTGGTGAATTTGAGTTAGCAGCTTAGCAGTTCAGCAGCCAAGATGCCACCTAAACGCTCTAAAGTGTGTCTACACTACACGCCTGTTACACCGGATAAAAGACAGAGACCTAAATGTGTTAATGGGAATCTGATGAAGTACTCAGTTGGTATCAGGATCATTTTAAGGCGACTTGGATTGGTGCTGGTATCATCATTTTTTAAATGATACCCAGCTTTGGTCATTATAGACAAACAGTCGGACATATACAACAACAACAGGGTTGGATTATACCATCACCTTTACAAATGATACTAACAAACCTTTATGGTACGTGCCGTATGTTTGATAGAGATTGGATCAAAGATATTGACTAGGAAGTAAAAATGTGTTTCTACTCACATTTTATAAGATATTAGCCGAAACATAAAGTGTGCCATGTTTTTTAAGCACTTGTCCACGGGGCATCTGTGGACCAAGAATTAAATCTGTTAGATGTATACTATTTGAGATACTGATGATTTAACACACACACTACCAAGAAATCATACATTGCCTGCAGAAAATCACATTAATTACCCACAAAAGTGTCTCAACACCAAACAATACAGCAGAAAACTAAACTAGAGATGCTGTTTGAAGAGTTTGGTTCTTAAATTGTGTAAAAGAAATGATGTGTACTTAATAGATAGGAGCAAATACTGAAAGCAAAGGCAAAAAACTCTTTTAACCTTTGTGTCGTCCTCCCGGGTCACATTGACCCCATCTCTGTTGACTGTTCCTCCTTTCCTTCCTTCCTCCCTCCCTCCCTCCTTACTCCTTTCCTTCCTTCCTCCTTACTCCTTTCCTTCCTTCCTCCTTCCTTCTTCCTTCTTCCTTTCTTTCCCCCCTCCTTCCTTACTCCTTTCTTTCTTTCCTTCCTTCCATCCTTCTTCCTTCTTCCTTTCTTTCCCCCCTCCTTCCTTACTCCTTTCTTTCTTTCCTCCTTTCCTTCCTTCCTCCTTACTCCTTTCCTTCCTTCCTTCCTTCTTCATTTTTCCTTTCTTTCCCCCCTCCTTCCTTACTCCTTTCCTTCCTTCCTCCTTTCCTTCCTTCCTTCCTTCTTCCTTTCTTTCCCTCCCTCCCTCCTTACTCCTTGCCTTCCTTCCTTCCTTCTTCCTTTCTTTCCCCCCTCCTTCCTTACTCCTTTCCTTCCTTCCTCCTTTCCTTCCTTCCTTCTTCCTTTCTTTCCCTCCCTCCCTCCATACTCATTTCCTTCCTTCCTCCTTGCCTTCCTTCCTTCCTTCCTTCTTCGTTCTTCCTTTCTTTCCCCCCTCCTTCCTTACTCCTTTCCTTCCTTCCTCCTTTCCTTCCTTCCTTCCTTCTTCCTTTCTTTCCCCCCTCCTTCCTTCCTCCTTTCCTTCCTTCCTTCCTTCTTCCTTCTTCCTTTCTTTCCCCCCTCCTTCCTTCCTTCCTTCCTTGTTTCTGTTTGTTGTTTGTTTCTCAACGGAAAAACTACTTTCTGGTTTGTTACCAGTTGTTGTCGTCTTGTCTCTTTATATTAAACTTTCTGTTATCGTGACGATGTCTACTGTTACTACACACACACACACACACACACACACACACACACACACACACACACACACACACACACACACACACACACACACAGTAAGAAAGAGTCCAGAGTCGTGTTTGTGCTTGAGAATAGTACATCAGTTGTTGGACGCGGGTAAAGGCCAACACTTTGTGCTTGGTTACAGTCTTTCACACAGTCGATATTTACACAGAATTATACAATGTACAGTACAACGTTACGGCCATGTTACAAAGCAGTTTACATTCATGTTTGATAAAGGTCGAGCAGCATCTGTGTCCTCCGGTCAAACCTTGTCACAAATATGTTAGAATAGCATCAGTGATTTTCTTATTAAATAATAGAAAACAAGCTAAAAAAAACCAACAACAACACACAAAGGGAGCGTCTCATTGTAGAGGTTCGTAAAGATGACAGAGTTTGACGGCATCTTGTTTGGTCTCTGTCGTCTAAGCTGGATCAGGGATGCTAGCCTATAGGCACACGTTACCGATGTACATAAGGCCGGATACACAAGATGTGCAGATGCCTTTTTTTTTTTTTTAAGTTGGGGGAAAAGTTGCTTTAATGACCCAAACAGACAGTAGGTGAAATACAGATAGGCAGCATGGTCACACCAGGCGGGGAGTTTTGGTCCTCTGAAATGATGCCATTGGGAAGTAACTTAAAACTGCATTCTATCAAAAGGCCACCAGGGGGCGACCGTTTTGGTGTCAAAAGGACTTCCGTCTCTATACAAGTCAATGGAGAATTCACCAACTTCTCACTTGATTTCTAACCTCAGTAAACGTTTTCAAAATGTGTTTATGGTCTCAATCGCTAGTTTAAAGCCTTCTTCAATGCAGTATGATGTTCATTTGGGACATTTTGGCCTCCCTGATTTTATATGTGACGATAAAGCAGGGTCTGCATTAGGGCGTGGCTACGTGGTGATTGACAGGTTGATTGGTTCACAGGTTCAGGAGGGCGCCTCATGCTCCTCCTGATGCCCATATAAGTAGAATCCGTGTTTTTATTTTTCCCAGCATGCACCTGACATTTTCAAGATGGCGCTGCTCAGATCCGATACTATTGGCTTCTGAGCAGCAGTCCACAAACCAATGGGTGACGTCACGAATGCTCCGTCCATTTCTTATATACAGTCTATGGGTCACACAAGCTAACTGGCTATGTTCCCTTAGCACAGGTATGACCACTCCATATTTTTTAAGCTTTTTGTTTTTTAATCTATGAAAATGCTTGATAGACAGGTGAAATTCTTTATTTTATTATTAAACTGAAGGAACATAGACACGCTCCCTTTGTTTAGCTGCTTAAAATACTGAAGCACCTCTCCTGACTTTCATTTTAGGAAATACGGACAATTACAAAGGATGTTGATGTGAAAGCTGTTTGCTATTTAAGTGAAGTCTAGTATGGCATAAAAACAGATTGAAGCTTGTTGATTGGCTATTTTTCACCAAAATGCACCTTGGGAGTTGTAGTTTACTTCATTCCTGATTGTTTTTATGTCCATAAACTTCTACCTTTGACTTTTTATCAAAGAACCAAGAGTCTTTAATTGCTCCGATGTTTTCCTTCAAGAAACTTGGACGCTCCAAATAACTCCTGACCAGAGCTGACATATCCGTGCACTGCATTGTGGGTATAGCTTGGGGGGATTCAGAGCAAAACATCACAAGATGACGCCAAACCGCCATTTGACCTTCTGCCATTTTAAAAATATAATGCCGTTTCAAAACACAAATGTAGAGACATCCAACTGAAACTGAAAACTCAAATATTCTGTCATTAAACTAAAGCACACTGTGGTTCAACGTTTTTTTACAAAAAGACACAAAAAAAAAGTCATGTTTGAGGTGGACACAGTCAGGTGTGTTTGAAATGACAACTGATGACAACATTTCACCTTATTTGGGGAAAAGAAACCCTTCATTGGAAGCTGTTTTAAAGGAACAGTGTGTAGGATTTAGTGACATCTAGTGGTGAGATTACAGATTGCAGCCTCTCCACTTTCAAGCATGTTGGGGATCTTCCAGGCGGGGAGTATCGGTCCTCTGAAATGAGGCCAACGCGGAAGTAACTTAAAACTGCATTCTATCAAAAGGCCACCAGGGGGCGACCGTTTTGGTGTCAAAAGGACTTCCGTCTCTATACAAGTCAATGGAGAATTCACCAACTTCTCACTTGATTTCTAACCTCAGTAAACGTTTTCAAAATGTGTTTATGGTCTCAATCGCTAGTTTAAAGCCTTCTTCAATGCAGTATGATGTTCATTTGGGACATTTTGGCCTCCCTGATTTTATATGTGACGATAAAGCAGGGTATGCATTAGGGCGTGGCTACGTCGTGATTGACAGGTTGATTGGTTCACAGGTTCAGGAGGGCGCCTCATGCTCCTCCTGATGCCCATATAAGTAGAATCCATGTTTTTAGTTTTCCCAGCATGCACCGGAAATTTTCAAGATGGCGCTTCTCAGATCCGAAACTATTCGCTTCCAAGCAGCAGTCCACAAACTAATGGGTGACGTCACGGATTTTACGTCCATTTTATATACAGTCTATGGGATCTTAAAGAGGCTGAAAACTTGTACGAAAAGTTCCTTCCTAGAGTCAGTGTTTGGTTTGTATGTTCTGGGCTACTGTAGAAACATGACATGCTCCGTAAAAAGTAGATATAAAGGCTCATTCTAACGTAACGAAAACACACATTATACACTAATTAAAACATACTTACGCATATTATATTTGATTGGTGCCATGTCTGTTTCACTAGATGCCATTAAATTCTACACACTGGTCCTTTTAAAATGTGTTTTTTACAACAATGCTTAGCAGCGGCAGGTTTTATCTGTATATATATATATATTTATTTATTTTTTTGTAGTTACCTTCGGTTCGTTCTTAGAGGAAGACACCTTTTCTATATTTTGAGGCATGCATTCATAGGAAAAAGAGAGCGGAGGGAGGAAGGCAGACGAGAAGCTGGAAGGTAAACAGCGGGTTAGATTTGTTGGGAGGGAACAGAGGGGATTGTGGGATTGCGGGTCGGGCGAGGCGAGACGGTGAAACAGCTCAGACAGAGAGAGAGAGAGAGAGAGAGAGAGAAAGAGAGAGAGGATCTACAGATTGAGGGATTTAAAGAGGAAAAGACAAGAGGGACACGGAGGCTAAGTCCCCTGAAAAACACAGAAATGGGTTTTATCTACCGATGTGTGTTTCACCACATTTAAAGCTCCTGATTTACTGCTTTACTTAACAGTTTAAATTAAGACTTGTCGCAATATTTAATGTGTATTGTGTGTGTCATTATTCAGCCCACTGTGTTTACAGTAAATTAAGGTGTTGACACAGCTGCTGCCAGAGGGAAACTGAAGGTTGTAATTACAATTAGGCAATTAGAGTTTAAACACATAATGAAAGAACCGTAGATAATAACATTCTGAACAATTCATTAAGTTTGGAAAGTGGAAATTAAGACGTAACTGCAGGATCTTTTTGTGAATACGTGTGAGGGAAACACAATGGGCCTCATGCAGGAAGCACTCAGGAACAGATGGGCTCTTAAGTGGAACATGGAGTGATTTTAAGAAAATGTGTGGCATTCATCAATTTTCAATCAACTCTCTGAGGTAAGAAAGAGTTCAGAGGAGTCTGTCTGACTTTCCTCACAAGGACAAAATACTACTCTGACATAAAAAACACTCATCTGAAAGAATTTTCATCTTTATGAATAAATGGAGCAGAACAGGTCTCTTTATATGCACATTTCAGTGGCGAAAACTCACTAACATTCACCTCCGTTTTCTGCTTTTTATTCATTCTGTGGCCACTGAAAATCCTGTTTTAGTAGAAATCTGACAGAATAACCAGATGTAACCAGATGTAGATTAAACTGTATCTGGTAATTTGGAGCTGGAGTTATATCTGTAACCAATAACTGAAAAAACAGGCGAGAGCCACGAGAATTACATTTAAATAAGTTTGATATTTGGGTCAATCTGGAGGTAAAGATATCTAGGAATAGAAATTAAATACAGTAACAACATAATGAAATGATAACCTGAGTCTGTGGAGGAACGGAGAGATGCAACCGACATGTAACTGGTCAGCTACTATCCTTCACTTCACCCTCCTGTTGTCCTCAAGTCAAGGAAGGAAGGAAAGGAGGGAGGAAGGAAGGGAGGAAGAAGGAAGGAGGGGAGGGAGAAAGAAGGAAGGAAAGGAGGAAGGAAGAAGGGAGGAAAGGAGGGAGGGAGGGAGGGAGGGAGAAAGGAAAAGAGGAAGGGAGGAAGGAAGGAAAGAAGGACAGAGGAAAGACAGAGAGAAGGAGGAAAGGAGGAAAAAAGGAAGGAAGGAAGGAAGGACGTAAGGAAGGAAGGAAGGAAGGAAAGAAGGAGCGAGGGAGGAAGGAAGGACAGAAGGAAGGAAGAAAGGGGGATGGAGGAAGGAAGGGAGGAAAGAAGGAACAGTCAAAACAGACGGGGTCAATTTGACCCGGGAGGACGACACGAAGGTTAATTAGGTGGTTAAATTAGTTTTGAGTGGGTTGTGATCACTTTTATGTCATTTGGGTTGTTTTCCATCAACAAACAGTAAGGCTCCTCTCATCCAGGTATATTGAGATTGACAGCAGTCGCTTCATGTGAATTCATATCAATATTGGAGTTATCGTAATCAGAGTTTCTGACTTCTAAATTAGGATTGGCGTCAACATCCAGGTCATTGAATACTGACTGCAAAAAGCTCAGATTTATCCAACTTTTGCCCGAAAACCAAACAAACATGGCCATTCAAGGTAATTAAACCTAGACTTAATTGATAAGGTGTGTTTTTCATATGGAAATTTAAAAATTGGGCAACATTTATGATAATTTGACAGGTTCTAGGCTTTGATTGGCTTCTTTTTCTCAGTCCCTTCTGGCAACACTTGGTGGCTTAGATCAGACATGTTTGTGCAGTAGTTTTTATACATTGTATATATGTTAATAGTTGTAAAGTCGCCCAAACAAAAAAAGGTAGATGATGTTATATATACTGCTTCATATTGGTATTTGGAGAAGTTTCCAATTGAAATAACCATATTTCATGATTTGTCAGCAGTTCCAAGAGATTATATGTTAAAGAAAACAACATTATTTCTTGAAATATAGACTTTTGATTGGCATTTAACAGTTTTGAGAGGTTTGGGGTAAGTTTGGCACACTGCTTACTCATTGCCCTGTAAAAACGCCCTACTTTTACCAATCAGTCTGAAAGTTGGTATACTTGTAGACATATGGCGCTTTTCCAGTACACAGTTCCAGCACATCTCGACTCGGTTTTTTTTGCGTTTCCACTAGGTATAGTATCTGGTACCTGGTACTTTTTTAGTATCTTCTCTGTGTTGGTTCCAAGTGAGCCGAGCCGATACTAAAATGTGACGTCAACAGACTTCCGGCCTCTGATTGGTCAGAGAGTCACTGGAAGAGTCATG
This sequence comes from Scomber scombrus, assembly GCF_963691925.1. Lineage (NCBI taxonomy): Eukaryota > Metazoa > Chordata > Actinopteri > Scombriformes > Scombridae > Scomber > Scomber scombrus. The sequence continues at coordinate 9,960 of NW_026910346.1, read as the reverse complement.
AGCCGTCCCACACAAGAATCAAACCCGGCATTTTTAAATACCAACAACAGCGTTACAGAGATTTGTTTCTCTTCTCTTGCTTTGTGTGAGACAGAAAGCCTCATACAGCAGCAAGTACACCATCGCCTCCATGTCCTCCATTGTTTATGTGTTTGTGTCGCATATAAAACGAAGTCACGGCAGTTTCGCAGAGCCGTGCTATGACAACCCCGCCCACGTTGAGTAGGTACTTTTTTGTAATGGAAAAGGTTCCTGGAACCGTACCGAGTCTAGCCGAGTCGTACTGGAACTGTGTAGTAGAAAAGCGCCAATAATGTTTGGGAACCAGAATATGTAAAGAGTAAAGAGATTTATGAGTAATATTTTGGTAGGTTTACTGTTAAAGAAAATTCAAGTATGTTTGTTTTGGGCTAGGGTTAGTGGGTGTATAACCAGATGGAAACAGACACAACCTGCAACTATAGTTTAGGGTTTGTTTGTTGAATGAGAAATTCACAATACGACATTATGTTCATGCATGAGGCCCAATCAGAAGAATAGTTTCCTCCTACAGCAGCTGATGGTGTAGTTGATGTGGTCACTGGTGGGAAATGTACCTACAGTGTCATCATCCTTTGTGATTACGGCTTTAGATTAACAATCTGATTTTGAGTTAAAGTCACAGATCTGAAATTTTAACAGCTGATAACAGAGAGTGGTGTGTTGGAAAAAGAAATAAATCACTTGAGCTTGTTTTTCTTTTGTCAAACATTCATCCGTCTGCTTTTAAGTAAGAATCTGAAGAATTTTGCTGTTTTAAATTGCAGCTGTTTGTTTGAAAGCTCTCTCCTCTCTTGCGGGGAACATGCTGTCTTTTTGCCTCATTATCCCTCATTTCGCTCATTCCCCTCCTCCCGCTGATTCTCTCATTCCTTTTTCTCTTTCCGTCCTTCATCTCTTTACAAAAAAACCCCGAAACAAAGCATCAACGTTTTAATCTGAATCGTTTTTCTATGTGGACTCTGTTTAGTGATCGTGTCTCACAGCTTTATCCTTCATTTGTCCACCTCTGTCTTTTCTGCTTTTTGCAGTCCTACATCCAGCGTCCTCACAAGGATAATCCAGGAAAACCGGCTTTCACACACACAGATGTCTTCATTATGTAACAATGTTGGGAGATTTCACAAAGCTTGCATCATGCATCCTCGCCCTCCTCAGATCAGTCCAAAATCCTGTTGATTTATTAATTTTTTTGGATGGTCTTTTTGACAAAACCTTTTTAGGGCGATGTTCGTTCCCAGCAGCCTCCGATTCTCCTTTCTCTGCTTTGTCTTAAAAAGCTCACAATAAAGAAAAGAAGCGACTTCTGCTGCCGCCGAAAGGTCGTAGGTTCAACGCCCGCAACCTGTAAGCCACTCTGGGTTAAATGTACGAGCTCAATGCTTCACGTGTGGAATGACGATGGAATAAAAGCCCTATTTTGACAAGATTTGCATGAAGTCCAAAGTCTGTGTGGCGTCAGTCTTTAGAGATGTCAAGCAAACTAAATTTCCCGAAGAACAAGCAAAGTTTGCCGTAAAATATCTTGCAAACTTTTTATCAACCAAAAACTGAAGCTGGAACAAACCTCGTCACTTTTTCAGTGTCACAAAGCTGAATTTCATTTGATTATCAATTGTTTTTCTCCAAGGAGACGTTGAGTCATCCACCAGCTTTTCTTCTTCTTCTTCTTTTCTCCTGTCATTCTTCTTCTTCTAATCCCTGCTCGTCTACGCCTCCTCCTCTAATTTGAGCTTCCCAAAAAAACTCTAATTCCGCCCCCATCTCCTTCTTCTCACTCTGTCATTTCTATTTTCTCTCTCATCTTTATCTCCGCTCTGGATTCTCCTTTTCTTCTTCATCGTCACCGTCATTGTCAACGTCACCTTCTTCAGTTCCTCCCTCAGGCGCTCAAACATCGGTGGCGTTCAGGCAGGTCGACACCACATCCTGTGTTTCAAGCACTATCTTCTTCGCCCTCCCCCCGCCGCCTCCTCCTCCTCCTCCCCCGACTGGATGAATGCTGTCCAGCCGGCCGCTCCTCCCCCTCTCGCCTCCTCTGCGACACTTGAAGACGGCGAGGAAGGCGGCGCGGTAGTTGCGGTTCATCCAACCGTAGAGCAGCGGGTTGGCAAAGGTGGAGCACATGGCGACCACGTGGAAGACGGTGTACAGCAGGCGGTAGTCGCGCATGTCCAGCACCGTGCTGTCGATGTCGGTGGCCAACTGGAAGGCGTGGAAGGGCAGCCAGCTGACGGCGAACACCACCACCATGGTCACCAGCATCTTGGTGGTTTTGCGGCGTCGGCGGTGGCGTTCGGAGCCGGCGCTGCTTTTGACGCCGCTCTCCGCCGGGCTGACGTGGGCGCGCAGTTTGGACCAGATGCGGGCGTAGGCGAAGGAGATGATGGACAGCGGCAGGAAGTACTGCAGGATCAACATGGAGATGCTGTAAACGGTGCCGTCAGTGTTCTTACCGGGCCACTTCTCCGTACACACCTGAGACCAGAAACAGTCGATCAGATTCAGTCAGGTTATAGTTTTTAGATATGAAGACATTTAGTTTATGTGACATTAACCCTCCTGTTGTCCTCGAGTCAAAGAAGGAAGGAAAGATGGAAAGAAGAAAGGAAGGAAGGAAGGAAAGAAAGAAAGAAAGAAAGATGGAAGGATGAAAGGAAGGATGGAAGGGAGGAAGAAGGAAGGAAAGGAGGAAGGAAGGATGGAAGGATGGAAGGAAAGAAGGAAAGAAAGAAAGAAAGAAAGATGGAAGGATGAAAGGAAGGATGGAAGGGAGGAAGAAGGAAGGAAAGGAGGAAGGAAGGATGGAAGGAAGGAAGGAAAGAAAGAAAGAAAGAAAGATGGAAGGATGAAAGGAAGGATGGAAGGGAGGAAGAAGGAAGGAAAGGAGGAAGGAAGGATGGAAGGAAGGAAGGAAAGAAAGAAAGAAAGAAAGATGGAAGGATGAAAGGAAGGATGGAAGGGAGGAAGAAGGAAGGAAAGGAGGAAGGAAGGATGGAAGGAAGGAAGGAAGGAAGGAAGGAAAGAAGGAAGGAAAGGAGGGAGGGAGGAAGGAAAGGAAGGAAGGAAGGAAGGAAGGAAGGAAGGAAAGAAGGAAGGAAGAAAGGAAGGTAGGAGGGAGGGAGGAAAAAGGAACGAGGGAGGGAGAAAGGAAAAGAGGAAGGGATGGAGGAAAGAAGGAAGGAAATGGTAGGAGGGAGGGAGGAAAAAAGGAATGAGGGAAGGAGGGAGGGAGGGAGGAAGAAAGAAGGAAAGGAGTTAGGAAGGAAGGAAGGGAAGGAAGAAAGGAGGGAAGGAAGAAAGGAGGGAGGAAGGAAGGGAGGAAAGGAAAGAAGGAAGGAAGGAAGGATTGAAGGAAGGAAGGAAGGAAAGGAATAAGGAGGAATCATCTAATCTGATCCATATCTAACTCTACTCTATTAAACTACATTTGTTCAGAGCTCCAACTGATAGTTATTCATTCAGTTAAATAGGGAAGTCTTCGAATATCTCGTTTTGTCTGATCAACAGTCCGAAATATAAAGAGTTTACTGTCACATAAAGCTTAGAATAGTTTGTCCTAAACCTGAGCACCTGAACCACAGTGTTGGCACATCATAAAACATCATTATTTAGTGGTTTTACATCAAATAGCAGCGTAGTACCTGCTTCCCATCTGATAACGCCCATTCAATCAAGTGATAACATCCAAAACAGGCAATGAGGGAGGAGAAGAAAAAAGGAAAACAGGGTGGACGGGTAGTTAGGAGAGGAATCTCTGAGGTTGAGTCGGGATGAAAGGAGCGAGTGAAGAGAAGGAGGGAGAGATGAAAGAGATGGAGGAGAGGGGCCAGCGGGGGAGCGAGCTGGAAGATCAAAGAGCTGGACGAAGAGGGGAGCGAGGGGACGGATCTGAAGCCTGGTGTTACAGGTGTGTGTGTGTGTGTGTGTGTGTGTGTGTGTGTGTGTGTGTGTCCCTCCTTTCTTCCTCCCTCCTTTCCTTCCTTCTTTCCTTCCTCCATCCCCCTTTCTTCCTTACTTCTGTCCTTCCTTCCTCCCTCCCTCCCTCCTTCCTCCCTCCTTTCCTTCCTTCTTCCTCCCTTCCTTTCCTTCCTCCCTCTCTCCAACGTTCCTTCCTTCCTTCTTTCCTCCGCCCTTCCTTCCTGTCCTTCCCTCCATCCTTCCCTCATTTCTTCCTCCCTCCTTTCCTTCCTTCCTTCCCTCCATTCTTCCCTCCTTTCTTCCTTCCTCCTTTCCTTCCTTCTTTGTTCCTCCCTTTCTTCCTTCCTTCCCTGATGGAGGGAAGGAAGGAAAGGAGGAAGGGGGAGCGAGCTGGAAGATCAAAGAGCTGGACGAAGAGGGGAGCAAGGGGACGGATCTGAAGCCTGGTGTTACAGGTGTGTGTGTGTGTGTGTGTGTGTGTGTGTGTGTGTGTGTGTGTGTATGTGTGTGTGTGTGTGTGTGTGTGTGTGTCACCTGTATAGTGTGTCCAGGCCCCAGTGTGAAGGAGCCGTACTCTCTGAAGATGGCCAGAGGGCTGGCGAGCACAGCGCTCAGCACCCAGGTCAACGCTATCACAGCGAAACACACGTCCTTCCTCATCCTCGTCTCCAGGTGGTAAACGATACACCTGAAAACACACAAACATACACATCAGGGGTTATCCTTAGTGTTGTCCTCGAGTCAAGGAAGGAAGGAAGAATGGAAGGGAGGAAGGAAGGAAGGAAGGAAGGAAGGAAGGAAGGAAGGAAGGAAAGAAGGAAGAATACACAAACATAGACATCATTGGTTAACCTTCCTGTCGTCCTCCCGGGTCAAATTGACCTCGTCTGTTTTGACTGTTCCTTCTTTCCTCCCTCCCTCCTTCTCTCTTTCTTTCCTTCCTCTCTTTTTCCTCCCTTCCTTCCTTTCCTTCCTCCCTCCCTCAAACCTTCCTTCCTTC
>NW_026910345.1:5000-32500 GCF_963691925.1 Scomber scombrus | reverse complement strand
CCTAACCTAACCCTAACCCTAACCCTAACCCTACCCTAACCCTAACCCTAACCCTAACCCTAACCCTAACCCTAACCCTAACCCTAACCCTAACCCTAACCCTAACCTAACCCTAACCCTAACCCTAACCCTAACCCTAACCCTAACCCTAACCCTAACCCTAACCTAACCCTAACCCTAACCCTAACCCTAACCCTAACCCTAACCCTAACCCTAACCCTAACCCTAACCCTAACCCTAACCCTAACCCTAACCCTAACCCTAACCCTAACCCTAACCCTAACCCTAACCCTAACCCTAACCCTAACCCTAACCCTAACCCTAACCCTAACCCTAACCTAACCCTAACCCTAACCCTAACCCTAACCCTAACCCTAACCCTAACCCTAACCCTAACCCTAACCCTAACCCTAACCCTAACCCTAACCCTAACCCTAACCCTAACCCTAACCCTAACCCTAACCCTAACCCTAACCCTAACCCTTTCCTGGGGACCGCCCCCCCATACATATGACCATGTGGCACTTAGGCGATTTTTCACACTTCTCCATTCATTCCTATGGGGGATTTTGATTGGCCAATAACTTTTGATAGGAATGTCGCACAGACTTGGTTCCGGTCTCTATCGATCGGGCGTGGTCGATAATGGGGGGGTAGGCGGAGTCTCAACTAATGAGCACTTAAGGGGAAAAATGAGCCCCCCAAAAACTCTGAAAATACCCCTTTTTTGGCCATAACTTCCGGTGGGAGTGGCCTAGAGACTTGGTTCCGGTCTCAATCGAAAGCCCGTGGCCGATAATGGGGGGGTAGCCGGAATCTCAAGTCTCTCAGATGCTCACAGGAAAATGAGACGCGATTTCAAAAGTGGCACTTATCCCTTAACCTAACCCTAACCCTAACCCTAACCCCCTAACCCTAACCCTAACCTAACCCTAACCCTAACCCTAACCCTAACCCTAACCCCTAACCCTAACCCTAACCCTAACCCGACCAATCATGTTCAGAATTGCCTGAAACATATAGTGGTCAGGTTTCCTGGGGACCGCCCCCCCATACATATGACCATGTGGCACTTAGGCGATTTTTCACACTTCTCCATTCATTCCTATGGGGGATTTTGATTGGCCAATAACTTTTGATAGGAATGTCGCACAGACTTGGTTCCGGTCTCTATCGATCGGGCGTGGTCGATAATGGGGGGGTAGGCGGAGTCTCAACTAATGAGCACTTAAGGGGAAAAATGAGCCCCCCAAAAACTCTGAAAATACCCCTTTTTTGGCCATAACTTCCGGTGGGAGTGGCCTAGAGACTTGGTTCCGGTCTCAATCGAAAGCCCGTGGCCGATAATGGGGGGGTAGCCGGAATCTCAAGTCTCTCAGATGCTCACAGGAAAATGAGACGCGATTTCAAAAGTGGCACTTATCCCTTAACCTAACCCTAACCCTAACCCTAACCCTAACACCACTCCATATTACTTTCTGTTTAAGACATGGGTAACCCAAGTCTGTAGGCCAGTGCACTTTTGACAAACCTCAACCCCTGAACCCTAACCCCAACCCCAAACCTAACCCTAACCCTAAATGAGACGCGATTTCAAAAGTGGCACTTATCCCTTAACCTAACCCTAACCCTAACCCTAACCCTAACCCTAACCCTAACACACTTCTCGCGATATCTCACCAACGCAATATCCCACTGACCTCACACCCCAGTCCAGGCACTTGTCTACTCGAGACCTCTCTGTACATACCCAACATGACCCATTTCGGTGACCATCAAAATCACTTCCGGTGCTCGACCAATCATGTTCAGAATTGCCTGAAACATATAGTGGTCAGGTTTCCTGGGGACCGCCCCCCCATACATATGACCATGTGGCACTTAGGCGATTTTTCACACTTCTCCATTCATTCCTATGGGGGATTTTGATTGGCCAATAACTTTTGATAGGAATGTCGCACAGACTTGGTTCCGGTCTCTATCGATCGGGCGTGGTCGATAATGGGGGGGTAGGCGGAGTCTCAACTAATGAGCACTTAAGGGGAAAAATGAGCCCCCCAAAAACTCTGAAAATACCCCTTTTTTGGCCATAACTTCCGGTGGGAGTGGCCTAGAGACTTGGTTCCGGTCTCAATCGAAAGCCCGTGGCCGATAATGGGGGGGTAGCCGGAATCTCAAGTCTCTCAGATGCTCACAGGAAAATGAGACGCGATTTCAAAAGTGGCACTTATCCCTTAACCTAACCCTAACCCTAACCCTAACCCTAACCCTAACCCTAACCCTAACCCTGAACCCTAACCCCAACCCCAAACCTAACCCTAACCCTAAATGAGACGCGATTTCAAAAGTGGCACTTATCCCTTAACCTAACCCTAACCCTAACCCTAACCCTAACCCTAACACACTTCTCGCGATATCTCACCAACGCAATGTCCCACTGACCTCACACCCCAGTCCAGGCACTTGTCTACTCGAGACCTCTCTGTACATACCCAACATGACCCATTTCGGTGACCATCAAAATCACTTCCGGTGCTCGACCAATCATGTTCAGAATTGCCTGAAACATATAGTGGTCAGGTTTCCTGGGGACCGCCCCCCCATACATATGACCATGTGGCACTTAGGCGATTTTTCACACTTCTCCATTCATTCCTATGGGGGATTTTGATTGGCCAATAACTTTTGATAGGAATGTCGCACAGACTTGGTTCCGGTCTCTATCGATCGGGCGTGGTCGATAATGGGGGGGTAGGCGGAGTCTCAACTAATGAGCACTTAAGGGGAAAAATGAGCCCCCCAAAAACTCTGAAAATACCCCTTTTTTGGCCATAACTTCCGGTGGGAGTGGCCTAGAGACTTGGTTCCGGTCTCAATCGAAAGCCCGTGGCCGATAATGGGGGGGTAGCCGGAATCTCAAGTCTCTCAGATGCTCACAGGAAAATGAGACGCGATTTCAAAAGTGGCACTTATCCCTTAACCTAACCCTAACCCTAACCCTAACCCCCTAACCCTAACCCTAACCTAACCCTAACCCTAACCCTAACCCTAACCCTAACCCCTAACCCTAACCCTAACCCTAACCCGACCAATCATGTTCAGAATTGCCTGAAACATATAGTGGTCAGGTTTCCTGGGGACCGCCCCCCCATACATATGACCATGTGGCACTTAGGCGATTTTTCACACTTCTCCATTCATTCCTATGGGGGATTTTGATTGGCCAATAACTTTTGATAGGAATGTCGCACAGACTTGGTTCCGGTCTCTATCGATCGGGCGTGGTCGATAATGGGGGGGTAGGCGGAGTCTCAACTAATGAGCACTTAAGGGGAAAAATGAGCCCCCCAAAAACTCTGAAAATACCCCTTTTTTGGCCATAACTTCCGGTGGGAGTGGCCTAGAGACTTGGTTCCGGTCTCAATCGAAAGCCCGTGGCCGATAATGGGGGGGTAGCCGGAATCTCAAGTCTCTCAGATGCTCACAGGAAAATGAGACGCGATTTCAAAAGTGGCACTTATCCCTTAACCTAACCCTAACCCTAACCCTAACCCTAACACCACTCCATATTACTTTCTGTTTAAGACATGGGTAACCCAAGTCTGTAGGCCAGTGCACTTTTGACAAACCTCAACCCCTGAACCCTAACCCCAACCCCAAACCTAACCCTAACCCTAAATGAGACGCGATTTCAAAAGTGGCACTTATCCCTTAACCTAACCCTAACCCTAACCCTAACCCTAACCCTAACCCTAACACACTTCTCGCGATATCTCACCAACGCAATATCCCACTGACCTCACACCCCAGTCCAGGCACTTGTCTACTCGAGACCTCTCTGTACATACCCAACATGACCCATTTCGGTGACCATCAAAATCACTTCCGGTGCTCGACCAATCATGTTCAGAATTGCCTGAAACATATAGTGGTCAGGTTTCCTGGGGACCGCCCCCCCATACATATGACCATGTGGCACTTAGGCGATTTTTCACACTTCTCCATTCATTCCTATGGGGGATTTTGATTGGCCAATAACTTTTGATAGGAATGTCGCACAGACTTGGTTCCGGTCTCTATCGATCGGGCGTGGTCGATAATGGGGGGGTAGGCGGAGTCTCAACTAATGAGCACTTAAGGGGAAAAATGAGCCCCCCAAAAACTCTGAAAATACCCCTTTTTTGGCCATAACTTCCGGTGGGAGTGGCCTAGAGACTTGGTTCCGGTCTCAATCGAAAGCCCGTGGCCGATAATGGGGGGGTAGCCGGAATCTCAAGTCTCTCAGATGCTCACAGGAAAATGAGACGCGATTTCAAAAGTGGCACTTATCCCTTAACCTAACCCTAACCCTAACCCTAACCCTAACCCTAACCCTAACCCCCTAACCCTAACCCTAACCTAACCCTAACCCTAACCCTAACCCTAACCCTAACCCCTAACCCTAACCCTAACCCTAACCCGACCAATCATGTTCAGAATTGCCTGAAACATATAGTGGTCAGGTTTCCTGGGGACCGCCCCCCCATACATATGACCATGTGGCACTTAGGCGATTTTTCACACTTCTCCATTCATTCCTATGGGGGATTTTGATTGGCCAATAACTTTTGATAGGAATGTCGCACAGACTTGGTTCCGGTCTCTATCGATCGGGCGTGGTCGATAATGGGGGGGTAGGCGGAGTCTCAACTAATGAGCACTTAAGGGGAAAAATGAGCCCCCCAAAAACTCTGAAAATACCCCTTTTTTGGCCATAACTTCCGGTGGGAGTGGCCTAGAGACTTGGTTCCGGTCTCAATCGAAAGCCCGTGGCCGATAATGGGGGGGTAGCCGGAATCTCAAGTCTCTCAGATGCTCACAGGAAAATGAGACGCGATTTCAAAAGTGGCACTTATCCCTTAACCTAACCCTAACCCTAACCCTAACCCTAACACCACTCCATATTACTTTCTGTTTAAGACATGGGTAACCCAAGTCTGTAGGCCAGTGCACTTTTGACAAACCTCAACCCCTGAACCCTAACCCCAACCCCAAACCTAACCCTAACCCTAAATGAGACGCGATTTCAAAAGTGGCACTTATCCCTTAACCTAACCCTAACCCTAACCCTAACCCTAACACACTTCTCGCGATATCTCACCAACGCAATGTCCCACTGACCTCACACCCCAGTCCAGGCACTTGTCTACTCGAGACCTCTCTGTACATACCCAACATGACCCATTTCGGTGACCATCAAAATCACTTCCGGTGCTCGACCAATCATGTTCAGAATTGCCTGAAACATATAGTGGTCAGGTTTCCTGGGGACCGCCCCCCCATACATATGACCATGTGGCACTTAGGCGATTTTTCACACTTCTCCATTCATTCCTATGGGGGATTTTGATTGGCCAATAACTTTTGATAGGAATGTCGCACAGACTTGGTTCCGGTCTCTATCGATCGGGCGTGGTCGATAATGGGGGGGTAGGCGGAGTCTCAACTAATGAGCACTTAAGGGGAAAAATGAGCCCCCCAAAAACTCTGAAAATACCCCTTTTTTGGCCATAACTTCCGGTGGGAGTGGCCTAGAGACTTGGTTCCGGTCTCAATCGAAAGCCCGTGGCCGATAATGGGGGGGTAGCCGGAATCTCAAGTCTCTCAGATGCTCACAGGAAAATGAGACGCGATTTCAAAAGTGGCACTTATCCCTTAACCTAACCCTAACCCTAACCCTAACCCTAACCCCCTAACCCTAACCTAACCCTAACCCTAACCCTAACCCTAACCCCTAACCCTAACCCTAACCCTAACCCGACCAATCATGTTCAGAATTGCCTGAAACATATAGTGGTCAGGTTTCCTGGGGACCGCCCCCCCATACATATGACCATGTGGCACTTAGGCGATTTTTCACACTTCTCCATTCATTCCTATGGGGGATTTTGATTGGCCAATAACTTTTGATAGGAATGTCGCACAGACTTGGTTCCGGTCTCTATCGATCGGGCGTGGTCGATAATGGGGGGGTAGGCGGAGTCTCAACTAATGAGCACTTAAGGGGAAAAATGAGCCCCCCAAAAACTCTGAAAATACCCCTTTTTTGGCCATAACTTCCGGTGGGAGTGGCCTAGAGACTTGGTTCCGGTCTCAATCGAAAGCCCGTGGCCGATAATGGGGGGGTAGCCGGAATCTCAAGTCTCTCAGATGCTCACAGGAAAATGAGACGCGATTTCAAAAGTGGCACTTATCCCTAACCCTAACCCCAACCCCAACCCCAACCCCAACCCTAACCCTAACCCCTAACCCCTAACCCTAACCCTAACCCTAACCCTAACCCTAACCCTAACACCCTAACCCTAACCCTAACCCTAACCCTAACCCTCTAACCCTAACCCTAACCCTAACCCTAACCCCTAACCCTAACCCTAACCCTAACCCTAACCCCAACCCCAACCCCAACCCTAACCCTAACCCTAACCCTTCCCGGGTTCCTATATCCCACAACCTAACCCTAACCCATATATATGCTGTGCTAACCCCTATTTAACCCTAACCCTGCACTTTTGGCAAACCTTTTTTATTTCATTTTTTATTTCTAAAAATAATTTTATTTTGATTAAAAAACAATTTTATTATACATTTTATTTTAATACATTTTTATTTACACATTTTTATTCTTGGTATATCCTCTCTTGGAGAGCGCCCTTAGTTGTTTGTTTTCATTTGATTTTTAATTAAAAAACATTTAAAAACAAAACCAAAAAATATACATATAGAAATAAATAACAATAATACAGCAACGAGAACAGCAACAGCTGATTCTCAGCATGGATGAGGGGGGTTGGACGCTTGTGCGCCGGGGGCGCCAGCGTCAACCCAGGGGTGATGAGGGTTTCGGGGCAGGCCAACGGTGGGTGAACCGGGCACCTCCCTTCTCCGGCTGGAGGGGGGATCGCTTACCCAACCCTAAACCTAACCCTAATCGCTATGGTCGGCGCCGTAAGCGGGCCGGCCGTCACCAACGGGACCAGGGGGATGGACGTCCATGGGGGATGGACAGTGCGCGTGCCTCCTCCTTCAGGAGGAGGACCAATTTGATCCTACCTCCTAACCCTAACGGTTAGATAGCTAGCTAACGGTTTAGCTAGCTAGCTAACGGTCACGGTTCGGGAAAACGCTGCGTTAGCTAGCTAACGGTTAGCCAGCTAGGTACGCTGCCGTCTGCCGTCTCTCGACCGGATTCAGGAATAACGTCATTTTCCAGGAAATTGACCCGTGCTAACGGTTAAGGGTTAGCTATCTAGCTAACGGTTAGTTAGTTAGCTAACGGTTAGCTAGCTAGCCAGCTAACGGTTTAGCTAGCTAGCCAACGGTCACGGTTCGGGAAAACGCCGCGTTAGCTAGCTAACGGTTTGATTCCAGGAATTTGAACCGCGCGACCTCATTAACACTCTACTCTCTGCCCGCCGCTCTCAGATCCAGGAACAACAACGCAGTACTCCGGGAAATATCCTGTACTAGCTAACGGTTGGATTCCTGGAAATTAATTAACTTGGTTCATTTCCGGCAATTTGAAAGGACTGATTGTCACTCATTTCCTCACCACCCTAGATGAAGGAACATAAAAAGAAGAAGAAGCAGCAGCAGCTGCAGGAGCAGGAGCTCGAGCTCGTCAAGGTCAAGCACCCCATGTGTGGGGTGCGCTACGCGTCCCTCTCCCGCCATTTGCGTGAGACCCACGGCGTCGAGGATGTCAGGGTCCGGCGGCTGCTTGTCAGCCGCCGGAACCTGCGCTACTCTGGGAAGCTCCGCTGCCCTGTCAAAGGGTGCAACAGCGACCGGGAGTATGTCCGCCTGGACAAGCACCTCGTCGCGCAGCACAAGTTCTCCACTGTAATGCTCCACCGCCGCCGCAGAAAAAAAGATTTTTTTCCGGAAAAAGGTAGTCCTCACCTCCGTTCATTTATTCTTTCTCTCTCTCTTTCTCATCCCACAGGGCAAGGCGTTGACTCCATTAATGGAGGAGGCAAAAAAGGCCGCCATATTGGAGAAGATGAGAGCCCTCTACAGGCGGCACCCCTCCCAGCCCACCCCCACCCCAGCGGCCCCAGGGGCCAGAGCGCCGCCGGCCGGCCGGGCGCTGGACTGGTTGGCCGACGGGCTGGATGCAGTCCACGAAAAGCTGGAAGGCCTAATTAAGGAGGTGGAACACCTGCGTGGAGCCGCGCGGCGGGAGCTCAGTTCCCGGGATGGCGCGCCCCCCACCACCACCACCACCGACCCCAGACCCGGAACGGGACGGTCTATTAGAACTAGAATGTGGCAACACAGATATAACATTAAGAATAAGAAAGAGTTAGACGCTCCCCTAGTTAAACAGTTTTTATTGCATGGAAAGAGTTTAATTCGATTTAGATTTTGGGTGGGGACAGTGGAGAGGGGGGCCGGTTCTGAACCCAAGACCTAACCCAGACCAAAAGAAAAATAAATATTCAAACCTGAGTGAGGAGGATGGAGGACTGGCTATCCACAGTGATGGACCGTGCACTCCCAGGATCCACATAGATGGATTCCTGGTTTCTTTTCTTCATCCTAAGCCTCAAAAAATTAAAAATAACCAAAAAAAATGGAAAAAGGAGGAATAATAATATTTGATGTAACAAAGGTGACTTGACTAACTATAAACAAAGTAAATAGTGTAAAAAAACATAATAACCTCAGTACAGAAGATGGGACTAGGGGGGCCGGCCAGCATCCAAGACATGGAAGAAGAAGATGATGATGAAATGTCCTTCTTATCGGATGGAGCATCTACTGAAATGTCTGATACCAGTTCAGAGGAGGAGGAATCCGTCCTTGATGACGGACCAGACTCGAGCTCGTCATCAACTGAGAAGCTGATGTGGATGCAATGAAAAAAGAGGGTTGTAGAGATTAACACACCTGAGGACAGCTCTACACAGGATGAGCCCGCAGAGGATGAGCCCTCAGAGGATGAGCCCCCAGAGGATGAGCCCGCAGAGGATGAGCAGCGGAGAATGAACCCTCAGAGGATGAGCCCCCAGAGGATGAGCCCCCAGAGGATGAGCCCCCAGAGGATGAGCAGCGGAGGATGAGCCCCCAGAGGTTGAGCCCCCAGAGGATGAGCCCCCAGAGGATGAGCCCCCAGAGGAGGAGAGTACTGAAATCACCTTCCGGGAACCGTGTTGGAAGAAGAGGAGATTGTGGAATCCCAGGAAGAAGGGTTTGTAAACCCAGTTTTCTAGCAGTTCCGTCGTGTACATACTTTGCTAGTTCCAAGTACCGTATTTTTCGGGCTATAAAGCCAAACAAAACGTGTCTCAGATAAGCCGAACTTTATTCAACTCATTCAAAATAACTGAACATTGTTCAGTATCTATAATACAAAACAATACTCTCACTTTTTCAGTTCATTCCTCTTCCACAAATACATCAAATTCTTCATCTTCAGTGTCTGAAATTAGCAGTTGGGCGATTTCGGCATCGAGCATGCCCGGATCCCTCTCGCTTTGGGTCCTTATTGACACACCGTAATATTACCAGTATGTTGAAGCACAGTACGTATTTACTGCGTGAGGCTCCTGACTACGGCGCCGTAATGCTCCGCGGCTCCGTAAGTTACCAAAGTCGTACTAAAACATTTTGACAGATTTTTGAGCGCCGTGTACCACATAAAATCGGTTCGATGTCAGTTAACACAACCAGAATTAATACATAAGGCGCTCTGTTGATATTTTAGGTGCACAGTCCTTCCACCCTCGGAAGGACCCACGTACCCCTGGTCCCGTCCAGGCTGGCGGGCGCTCTGACGCCTCCTCCCGTAGCGCACCTCCGTCCAACCGTCTGTCATTGGTTGTCTGTTTGTTTTCTATGTTGAAACACAAACAACTCAAAATGTTTCCCGAAAAGCAGGAAAAAGAATGAAATAGAAAAAAAATGGTTCTGGTTTTTAATCTAAAATAAGCAAACCAACTTTTAAATAAAGATATATTTTCCAAAAAGGAGGAAAGAAATTACCAATGAAACAACGTTTCCACCCAATTCGGGTCTTCTTCAGGTTTGGCACAAGTAAAGCTATCTGGCTCTGTGTACTGGGAGATGGGTTAGGGTGTGTACTGGGAGATGGGTTAGGGTGCGTACTGGGAGATGGGTTAGGGTGTGTAGTGGGAGATGGGTTAGGGTGTGTACTGGGAGATGGGTTAGAGTGTGTAGTGGGAGATGGGTTAGGGTGTGTACTGGGAGATGGGTTAGGGTGCGTACTGGGAGATGGGTTAGAGTGTGTAGTGGGAGATGGGTTAGGGTGTGTACTGGGAGATGGGTTAGGGTGCGTACTGGGAGATGTTGCTCCTTCCGTAACTTTCCTCTTTTATAGCCGCTGTGTTCCGAAAGTAAACGTAACCCCAATTGGAGCTGCACACGTAAAAAGTGCACCACACTCATTTTAACCCCTTAAATGCCAAATGGAATCAAATAAGTTTAACCTTTACATACCAAATGAATTTGTTTCCCACATTTGTAACAAAATATAATGTAAACACTATTTAAACTTTGAGGGCTAAAAGTCTGTTTAAATTTGAAAATCATCATCTTATTATTATTATTATTATTATTTTTATTGTGAACATATGATCCAATGAAGTATTTGTCCCTTTAAGTTGTTGCAATCTAGCTCTCACTAAATTCTTGTTTGGTCTGTAGGCCGATATGATCTGTGAATTAATAATCCTTGTGTCTCAATCATTGTCCGATAATGATTTTTAATTTTATTGTTTAATTTGGCCGTTACTGATGAAACAGTGATCAACGGAATAATTTCCTTCCCAACACTTGGTCTTGAAACCTGGTAGGTTCCTCAGCAGTGCCTCAGAGGTCAGGTAACCTTTTTCCCGTAACGTCCCAAATAGGATTTTGACGGCCTCTCTAAAATCCTTTCTTACAAATCCGTCTAAATGTGATTACAATCCTTTATATGTATGTTTAGGATGAAAACTCGTTTTAAACAGTGTGTATCTGTTTCTTTAAAATGTACTTTTATGACTAGCGTTTGATCTCAATAAAATGTTGTCCCTTTATATATCTTTTATATTTATTTATATTAGTATCCAAAAAATCCATTTTCCTTTTATCAAATGTGTATTTTAATCTAATAGGGGTCATAAGTGTCCGATATGTTTATAAATCGTAGGAATTCGTCCGTCGAATGCGTCCAAATGCCGAAAATGTCATCTAAATATCTATAATAATTAATTTATATATGATAAGTATCCTTAATGTAAGATGAATGTTTTACAGAAAGAGGATTGAGAAAATAATCGTTACTCTGCTGAAACAATCGGCACGGTCGACTTCTCTGGATCTTTATGTATCTTAGGTAGAATATAACATTTCCGTGGTCTGGGTTCCACTTCCCCTTTTAAATACAATCTTTGTTTTCCAGTTATGAATTTCCTCTTATATAGATCATTCGTACAGTCTGTAAATAGATTGGTTTTTCCTATTTTGTATAATAGTTTTTATCAATCAATTGCCGATTGGCTTCTCTAATATACTGTTCCCTACTCAAAATAACAACTCTAATATACTGTTCCCTACTCAAAACAACAACTCTAATATACTGTTCCCTACTCAAAACAACAACTCTAATATACTGTTCCCTACTCAAAACAACAACTCTAATATACTGTTCCCTACTCAAAATAACAACTCTAATATACTGTTCCCTACTCAAAATAACAACTCTAATATACTGTTCCCTACTCAAAACAACAACTCTAATATACTGTTCCCTACTCAAAATAACAACTCTAATATACTGTTCCCTACTCAAAACAACAACTCTAATATACTGTTCCCTACTCAAAACAACAACTCTAATATACTGTTCCCTACTCAAAACAACAACTTTAATATACTGTTCCCTACTCAAAACAACAACTGCGCTACCCTTGTCTGCAGGCTTAATCACAATGTGTTTATTTGAATTAGATCCTTGAGTGCTTTCTCCTCTTCCTGTGATAAATTAGCTTTTTCCCTGTAAGTCTTAAAATATTTATTAAAATCCTTCTGATCTTTTTTAATTAAACTGTGAATTTCAGGTGGTAATTGATCTGGTGGCGGTACCCAATTTGAATGTCCCGTAAAGCGCGGTGTTCTTGCCTATTAATATCTCCAAAATATGCCGCTAACTTTACTCGTCTGTGATCATTTTGAATATCTAGTTGGAGCTGCGTTTTTAGGGCCATTGTCGGGACCAATGTGAGCCCTCGGTTTAAAAGGCTCCGTTGGGACTCTGTAAGACTGAGGTTTTCATCCAGGACAATTACATTCTGGGACACAAGGAGTGTTGACCCCTTCCTCCCGTCCTCAGAAAGGCTTACGGGGCATACGAGTTTAAACACGTAGCCCAATGGACAAACATCTCTTCGCCAGTTTCTCCCGTCCAGTGCAGACGGTCCCTTTCCACCGCGAACTGAGTGCCACACAAAGCCGGAATGAATGGCAAATTCCTGATGATCTGCTCATTCAAGGTCTTCAGAGTCGCTTGTTCTGCATGGTTTAAGACGACTGAATAGAGTAAGAAATTGTTTTTTAATTTTTGTTTTTTTCTGTTTTTTTATTTATTTTTTTTTATTTTTTGGTTTGGCTTTTAAAATGTCCAATTAGTGGTTAACCATATTCTCTCTTTTGGTCCATAGGTGGCGCTCGCGACGTTTCGTCCTCGTTTGGGACTTCTTCAGGCCACCTGGACCTGTATGAGCAGGAGGAGATGCTGCTCCTTCGCTGCCTCTGCCAAACTGAGCTGCTTGTATTGTCCCTCTATTTATACCCTCCCTCCGTAATTTCGTGTCGAATGTAAATTCCGTGTCCCTTGAATTTTGTATGTTTTAGGCCCATATTCCCATTTCAAATTGTTTTTTAACCCTTTCTTTTCCCTTTTTAGATTCCAATTGTAAGTTTTAATGTCAAGGTAAGTATTAACTGTGTTAAATTTAATATAAATGTATTTATTTAACAGTTTTTAGCTTTCTACAGGTTCCCACCTTTTTCCTTTCTCTGATATTCCCATCTTTATTCCTTCTCTTCTATGCTCCCGTTTTGGGAGTCTTACAAGGCATCTTTCTATTCCTTCAGTCTTCCATCCAGTTTTCCCAGTCCCTATTCCATTTGCCAAATTCCCATATATATTTTCATCCCTCCCCGTCATCCAATTCCCCTCACTTTTCCTTCCTTCTTTCAACACTTCTTCCCGGATTCTAGCGTACCTCACATGTTTAATTTGCCATATGGGGGATCATAGGCCATGTGGAAATCGTACCTCACATGTTGAATTTGCCGTATGGGAGGTCATAGGCCATGCGGCATGTGTATCCTGGATTGGGATGTCGGACCTCAGGGGACAATATTCGGGGACAGAAGGTTTCTATTAGGGTTAGGATAGGATTGGGGGTAGGAGTTAGGGTTTAGGAGTCAAATTTAGGGTGAGGTCATAGGGATCCAATTAGGGTTAGGTTTAGGGCTAGGGTTCAGGTGAGGCCATAATCAGGGTTAGGGTTAAATAGGGGTTAGCATAGCATATATATGGGGAGGAGAACTGGCCATTGAGCCCACAGGAGGCACTGGCTGGTTAGGTTGAGGAAAGAGAACCAGGAATAAATCCTGGGAATGCACGGTCCATCACTGTGGATGGCCAGTCCTCCATCCCCATCTTGCTTATTAGTGTTTATAGTCAGGTCGACTTTGTTATATCAAGTATGAAATTGTCCTTTTGTTTTTTTTATTTTTTGGTTTGGCTTTTAAAATGTCCAATTTGTGGTTAACCATATTCTCTCTTTTGGTCCATAGGTGGCGCTCGCGACGTTTCGTCCTCGTTTGGGACTTCCTCAGGCTAGCCACCTGGACCTGTTTGAGGAGGAGGAGATGCTGCTCCTTCGCTGCCTCTGCCAAACTGAGCTGCTTGCCTTGGTTTCCCTCTATTTATACCCGCCCTCCGTAATTTCGTGTTGAATGAAAATTCCGTGTCCCTTGACTTTTGCACTGTTTTCGGCCCATATTCCCATTTCAAATTGTTTTTTAACCCTTTCTTTTCCCTTTTTAGATTCCAATTGTAAGTTTTAATGTCAAGGTAAGTATTAACTGTTTTTAATTGTGTATAAATGTATTTAATTAACCGTTTTTAGCTTTCTACAGGTTCCCACCTTTTTCCTTTCTCTGATATTCCCATCATAATTCCATCTCTCTATGCTCCCGATTTGGGAGTCTTACAAGGCATCTTTCTATTCCTTCAGTCTTCCATCCAGTATTCCCGGTCCCTATTCCATTTGCCAAATTCCCATATATTTTCATCCCTCCCCGTCATCCAATTCCCCTCACTTTTCCTTCCTTCTTTCGACACTTCTTCCCGGATTCTAGCGTACCTCACATGTTTAATTTGCCATATGTGGGATCATAGGCCATGTGGAAATCGTACCTCGCATGTTGAATTTGCCGTATGGGAGGTCATAGGCCATGCGGCATGTGTATCCCGGATTGGGATGTCGGTCCTCAGGGGACAATATTCGGGAACAGAAGGTTTCTATTAGGGTTAGGATAGGATTAGGGGGTAGGAGTTAGGGTTTAGGAGTCAAATTTAGGGTGAGGTCAAAGGTGATAGGGATCCAATTAGGGTTAGGTTTAGGGTTAGGGTTCAGGTGAGGCCATAATCAGGGCTAAGGTTAAATAGGGGTTAGCATAGCATATATATGGGGAGGAGAACTGGCCATTGAGCCCACAGGAGGCACTGGCTGGTTAGGTTGAGGAAAAAGAACCAGGAATGAATCCCGGGAATGCACGGTCCATCACTGTGGATGGCCAGTCCCCCTCCCCATCTTACATAATAGTGTTATATAGTCAGGTCGCCCTTGTTATATCAAGTATAAGATTATTTTTTTGTTTTTGTTTTTTTCTGTTTTTTTATTTTGTTTTTTTTATTTTTTGGTTTGGCTTTTAAAATGTCCAATTTGTGGTTAACCATGTTTCTTTTGGTCCATAGGTGGCGCTCGCGACGTTTCGTCCAGGATTAGGACTTCTTCAGGCCACCTGGACCTGTATGTGCAGGAGGAGATGTTGCTCCTACGCTAGAGATGGCCCGTTCGCGAATGAATCAGTTCAAACGAACGACTCTTTAAAACGAACGAACTGACCTGATTCCCCGTTTCACTTCTCTCTCGTTCTTTCGTTCGCTATGTTCACTGTTAAGTTATCAGAGTGTTGAAGAGGGACTGAGAAAGCCAGCCAATCGTAGGTTGTCTGTTGAGTCACTCGCTCTCAAGTCGCGTTCACAGACACTCAGGAAGGATACTGTTCTGTTGAAGCACCCTATTTCGGGGTGTTAGCGAATGTTAAGCTAAATGCTAGCTTTCCTGAGTGTCTTTGAACGCATCTTGAGAGCGAATCACTGACTGAACGAGACCGACAGGAGAGATATGAACAGACTTAAGTATCTGGGCTTAATCTCTCTTTTTTAATAACACACATAACAGTAACGTGGCCCAGTTCGTTACAATATATCTGCCAAGCTTTTAAACATGTTTGTCAGCATATTGGGTCTTTATTTCTTTATTTAGTAGCCCTTGCTAAAAGTGAACAAAAAATGAAGACAATAAATTAGCTGATTTAGCCGGAGTCTACTCTCTATTTACCTTCAATACATGTACATTTAATGTGAAGGTGTAAACACATGAGCCACTGTTGTATTGTACATAATCATGAAGTTGCAGCTATGTATTTACTTTGAACTACTGTGTTGTGTTGACCGTTAGCACGATCGTTTGAGAACGAGGAGCTGAGAACCGTGCAGCATTATGATTCACCGTTAAACAACGTTGTACCGGAAATACGACTGAACAAACTAATGAACGAACTATATGAACCGATTCTTCCAGCTGAACTGACCGACAGGAACTGAATCTCGACAACGAATCATGAAATCCATCACTATCCTACGCTGCCTTGTGCCAAACTGAATAGCTTGCTTGTATTGTCTCTATTTAAACCCCTCCCTCCAAAATTTCGTGTCGAATGAAAATTCCGTATCCAATGAATTTTGTGTTTTTTTAGGCCCATGTTCACCACCGGTAACCAAAGCTCTGGGAAACCCCCATCCATACCTCCACATGCATGCAGCTGGGATCTATCTTTCATAGGGAATCCGAAGACCAGGAATATCGGGAGGAGGCTGCAACCCATGCTAGCTCGGCGGCTAACTCAGTGGCTAACTTGGCAGCTAGCTCGGCGGCTAACTCTGCTGCTAGCTCGGCGGCTAACTCAGCGGCTAGCTCAGTGGCTAACTTGACAGCTAGCTTGGCGTCTAGCTCAGCGGCTAACTCAGCTAACTGGCTACCTGTAGACTGTAGTAGTAGTCTGCACTGAATGTATTTATACCTCTACAGCAGCAGGCGGGTTTATGCTAAGCCTAGCTCCACAATTCAAATCTAAATGGTTGAAATGCTTTTTACAACTTTTTTAGAAATACATTTATGAACTATTTAATGTGTTTAGAAGAAAATGTCTGAATTCACTTTATAGTCTTTAACAGATTGGGATTGTAGATATATGCTATAACTTGTCAAATGCTAACATATCAGATAATGTGATTTAGTACTGTATTGTTTGTTTCAATGGTTAAATGTGGTACAATGTATAACAGTGAAAACATGATGTGTGTCATAAGGATAGGAATACACCCAAGACATGTGAAGAGCATGGGAACCAGTATCACACGGAGGTGTGATTGGAAGGGGGTGACTGTATTGACATAGTCCTGAGTCTCCATCTGTTGATCAGCTGGTAACAACAGGGTCAGAAAACATCTGGATTTGTTTGTATGGGTAACTTTTAACCTTTTGTTGGACAAATGGAACGAACCCTTGAAAGACCCCCCGCAGAACTTCTGGAGATTCTGTAGGGGTCAACACAGGAATCACACCTTACCACACCTGTAAGGGATTTTCACAGGGAGGTCACAGATCCTGGAGTCAGAAGATGAAGGATGAAGCCAGACCTACAGCCCAGCGGGAGACGGCACAACATTTCAATTTGCATTCTGTTTTTGTATTTAAGAAGGTCAGGGAAAGAGATAGGAGTCAGAAATGTACGAACGCTGACAGAGATGCTGTTGACGTCAGAGAGAGTAAATTGACCCGGAGCTCTGTATATGCTTTATACATTTACTGTTAAATAAATAGCGTGTTGAGACCGAATATTCTTCTCCTATTTTTTCATCAAAACGAACACATGGACTGAGCTCACACATAGAGAAAGATTTAGCAAGTAGAATAGCTCAGACCACAACAGGATCTGGAAGTGACAAGGAAGTGGTTAATTATAGGGGACCTTTCTTGTTTCCCTGACTGTTTCCATAGCGACCTGCAGGTGCAGAGTTTCCCAGGGGACTATTTCCCTTATGGAAAAAACGAGATCACGAGATGATGTCATTGTGGAGAAAATCGTTTTATCCTTTGGCATGAATAGCAGGGCCAACAAGTCAAAAGACACTACTATTAAGTGCTGGAACAAATTCTTTGGGAAAGACTCCAGACTGAGGTGGATGATACGGGGAGCGCCATGTTTGATCATTGGACGGCGTTTTTAAACTAGATCACCCCGAGTCCAGTACAGGAGGGGATTGATGGATCACAGTCCTTAGTTACGGAGGACGTTGTTGTTCTGGCAAAACATTTCAATTGATTCTAGAAAAAGAAAATATTTAATTGGGAGCTTTACTGGAATTAAAAAGTATGAAACATATTGTGATGAAGCCTGCTGATAAGGGTTCAGTATTATCAAAGGTTGGAAAAAACAATTTATAGGGTTTTATAGGGTATATTAAAGCCCAACAAACATATAGCCAAATTAAGCACAATTATGGCCCTGAACTTTATGTTAAAGCAAACTTAACCCTAACCCTTAATCAAAGGTCTTTAGTAGCCCAGCTGAGAAGAGGAATCCTTCCCTTGATCCTTGAAGTCGGCAGATTTAAAAACATTCTTGAAGATGAAATGTTATGTGAATGAATCACATTTTCTTTTATACTGTCCCTTGTATGATGAACTGAGAACTCCAATATTTACTGAAATGTCTGTTAAAAACCCAGAAATGTTCTGGTGCCCTGGAATGGACCGGCTGTTTAACTCTAATGTCTTTAAGTCGGTTAAATATGTTTCTGAAGTCTGGAAAAAGCATCAGTATGTTTAACTGGTGTAATGTCTGTTATCTGCTTTTCATTTGTTATTATTTGTTCCTTTTTTCTTTTGTTTTGGTGTCTTGTAAGCCCATTTGGCCCGGGCACTTCTGGCCCATTTGACACATTACTAAAAAAATTAAAATAAAAAATATATAGGGATACCATTGTTATGGTGGTTCAGATTGTGGATACACTAAAAAAAGAAAAAATAATAACTTCAAAGCAAAGACAATATTTAATTGTGAATATACAACTAAGGAGACGAATAGTTTCTGACTGGGAGTGAAATGTATTTCACGGCCGTGTTCTTAGATCATTATCTGTCCATCACCCTGCTTATGTTACAGATACATATTATTTTATTGATGCTGTAAATACTTTAAGGATCCCATCAGATTTCTATTTTTTTTTAATGGATGTTGATCATTTATAAACCAATATTAAAATCCAGGCTGGTATTACCTGTGTAAAAAATATTTTTGAGTAATATCCTGACCCAAAAAGGCCGGATGCTGCACTTTTAAAATGATTAGAAATCAATCTGACCCTTAACGATTTAAAGTTAAAGGGACGGCCAATATTTTTATGGCAAATTGAGAGACGGAAGCACATTTAAAATGTAAACAGAAGCCAGGACATTACTTACAATATTTAGATGATATCTGGGGGATGGGGTTAGGGTTAGGAGGGTCTTAGATTCCCATGATCCATCATCTAGACTTAAAACAGAACTCAACAAGGAGTCAATAGATTTATTAGACAACTGTATTCAGAGGAACTGAGTTTTTAACACATTTTAAATTGGATATAAAGGTTAACTTTAAAACAACAGATACACATGCACTGCTTTACAAGAATAGTTTCACCCGACAAACTTTCAGGGGTAAAGTAAACATTTCAGATTCTTCGATTCAAGCGGATTTGCTCTCAGGAGGAACTTTTCCAGGAAGCAGTTGGAATTTTATTCAGAGGTTTGAGGAAAAGAGGGACACGAGAACTTTTCTAAAACATGGTTTGAAAACCTTCCAGGATCCCTCTGATCACGAAATATTCCTCAATAAGTTCAGTTCTTAACAGGAAGTTCAACACCAATGTTGAGACTGTTAGGCCAGGAGGGCATAATACCGGACCCAAGGTGGTTTCGGCATATAGACGGTACATGCAGAGTTACCATCATTGCACAAAAAAGTGCAATTGTTGGATGCACAGTTCTCCAAACTGAGGTTCATTAAGAATTCAAAAGAAAAATTATCAATTTATATAAAAATCGATTATTAGAATCGAACAAGGATTTAGTTTGAGATCAAAATTATGTATACGTTATTTATTGTGTTAAGTGTTGTTAAATACCTTTTCCATGAGAATGAGAATGACACAGGTAGGTTTAATGTAAGAAACGCGAAAGAAGTGGACACGCCTTTACTTAAGCATTTTTTGGATCATGGCATCGCTGCAAAAGACATTAAGAGAGAAAAAACAGGGAAAGGGATTGGATATTTTTGGTGGGCACCAAGGAACCATTTGGACTTAATTTGAAGAGAAACTGATCGTTTTCTGAACCCTAACCCTGACCCGGTATGGACGATGTCGTAGGAACTCAGGCAGGCCTGCAGCTGAAGACCACAGGACCCAACAGAGAACACACAGAAGGTGCAGAAGCAGGAAAAGGAATCCACACAAGCCGGATAGCACACACACATTTAGACACTCACCGATTAGACAAGCCTTGGATTCAAACACCAGAACTTTAGCCAAACACCACTTCAAACAGATCTAAAAATCATACATACAGCCATTAGCACAGGCCAATAACAGGCATGATGTGTCAGGTCACAAAACTGACCCAGTTCATCAAGCCACCTAAAGACAGGACGCAGGACCTAGTTAAACAGAACACAACCACATGGATGAAACTAAATATGCAAATCCTACAGGAATGTTACTCAGACATCATCACACTCACAGGTATCCTGAGGAACCAGCTGGCTCTCAGAGTGGCCTCAAACTGGGCCCAAAGGCGCTATGGAGCTAGACTGGACCCCGGGGCCATAAATAAAACTCACAGCCTTCTTTTTCTGCAGACTCTGACCCATGCTCTTCATTCCTCATCTACTTCCCATTCAGAGGATGAGTACTCTTCCTCTCACTCTTCTAACCCTAACTCTGTTCCTCCCAACCGCTCCTTTGCAAAGCCTGTGGATGTAACTTCACTGACCGACAGACTGCAACACCAGAGGGAGGGGACCTGGACCTCCAGTAGTGTTTTGGCTCACAGTCAGGAGCCGGGACCCCTCCCTGACTCGAGAGAGGGGGACCACAACATCAGATGACAGAGGCCTTCCTCCTCAGTCCCCCCTCCTCTGGCCCCTCGCCTCTCTCCTCCTCATCCTACCATAACCACCACACTAACACGTCCCACTCTCCCTACAGGCAACACCTCCAGAGGACAGCGAACGCCATGACTCCCGCTGATAGCTGTCAGCCTGTTGAGTAAAAGCCTCTTCCAATGAATCAACAGAAAGAGCCAAACCTCGATATCCTCCTTTAGGGTTAGAGACTGAAGGCTATCACATATCTACACAGTGGCCGCGCTGCCTCTGTTAGTGGTGCCTTCACCTGGACTGCAGCTCCAGTTTGAACCAGAACAAAGAGATCAGAGCACATTACTCCAGTTCTAAAGTCTTTACACTGGCTCCCAGTCAGCTAGAGAAGAGATGTTAAAGTTCTGCTACTGGCTGGTTCAGGTCCAGAATACATGAATGACATGTTAGTAGAATATATACCCAGTAGAGCTCTGAGATCTACTGACTCGGGTCAGATAGTAGACCTCTGAGATCTACCGACTCGGGTCAGATAGTAGAGCTCTGAGATCTACCGACTCGGGTCAGATAGTAGAGCTCTGAGATCTACTGACTCAGGTCATATTGTAGAGCTGAGATCTACCGGCTCAGGTCAGATAGTAGAGCTCTGAGATCTACCGACTCAGGTCAGATAGTAGACCTCTGAGATCTACCGGCTCAGGTCAGATAGTAGAGCTCTGAGATTTACCGGCTCGGGTCAGATAGTAGACCTCTGAGATCTACCGGCTCGGGTCAGATAGTAGAGCTCTGAGGTCTACCGGCTCAGGTCAGATAGTAGAGCTCTGAGACCTACCGGCTCAGGTCAGATAGTAGAGCTCTGAGATCTACCGACTCAGGTCAGATAGTAGAGCTCTGAGGTCTACCGGCTCAGGTCAGATAGTAGAGCTCTGAGACCTACCGGCTCAGGTCAGATAATAGAGCTCTGAGATCTACTGACTCAGGTCAGATAGTAGAGCTCTGAGATCTACCGACTCAGGTCAGATAGTAGAGCTCTGAGACCTACCGGCTCAGGTCAGATAGTAGAGCTCTGAGATCTACTGACTCAGGTCAGATAGTAGAGCTCTGAGGTCTACCGGCTCAGGTCAGATAGTAGAGCTCTGAGACCTACCGGCTCAGGTCAGATAATAGAGCTCTGAGATCTACCGGCTCAGGTCAGATAGTAGAGCCCAGAGTTCAGACTAAACATGGTGAAGCAACTTTTACACAACTGGAACAAACTACCAGCAGAACTGAGGTTAAAAACACTTCTCTTCTCCTGAGCTTATGATTGAGCTCTAACCCTTTCATTTGTCCTTTTAATGATTTTATGCTGCAACCTATATTTAATGCTCTATTCTAGTATTTTATTTCTCTTTCTATTTTTCTGTACTTTGTTTTTATTTGTTTTAATGTATTATGTGTTGGGGGGGGGTTTCCATGTTTTTGCTATTATAAGGTTATATTTGTATTTCTCAAATTGCATGTTTTTATGTTTTTATGTTTGTTTCCAATTCTTACTGTTAAATGTTTGCTTTATGTAAAGTATTGAGTTTCCATTGTGTATGAAATGTACTATATAAATAAAGTTGTCTTGCCTTGATTGAGACACCAAGGGCAGGAGAGGCTGGTACAAAGGCGCCACAGGGAGAGCTGGTAATGAAGAACAACGTGTGAGTGAGCAGGACAAGCTTATAAGACGGCTTGATTACAGATGAGGAGCAGCTGAGAGTCCAGCTGAACAGAGTTGGCTGATGAGGTTTGACTGAGAGTGAAGCAGAGCTGAGATAATGAGGACTGACTGTGATATAAAGGCCCAATGAATGGAATTATTATCATTTTCTATTTAAATTCATTATCTAATTTGGACACCAGGGGGCAGGAGAGGCTTTTGTATTCAGACTCAATGAATGGAAAAAAAAAAATGACAGACAGAGATGGAGAGAGTGTGTGTGCATTTTCACAGTTAT
The DNA here is from genome assembly GCF_963691925.1 of Scomber scombrus. NCBI lineage: Eukaryota > Metazoa > Chordata > Actinopteri > Scombriformes > Scombridae > Scomber > Scomber scombrus. Next base: position 9,968 of record NW_026910345.1, on the reverse strand, counting down.
TTTACCAGGCCAATAACATAATAACTTATTGGTTCAGGACTTTTATTACTTTATTGGCTTATTGCATTAAAAAATGGCAAATGTATTACTTTATCGGTCCTTACTATATTATTGGCTTCTACAACCCCACTAACATTAGATCATATAGTCCTTGGCTTCAATAGTCCAGGGTTGTAGAAATCATGTGTGCATGTGATGGAGGAATGCACCGTGCATGTAGAGGCCTCAGTCAGTAATGTGCATGTAGAGGCCCTCAGTCAGTAATGTGCATGTAGAAGCCTCAGTCAGTAATGTGCATGTAGAGGCCCTCAGTCAGTAATGTGCATGTAGAGGCCCTCAGTCAGTAATGTGCATGTAGAGGCCCTCAGTCAGTAATGTGCATGTAGAGGCCCTCAGTCAGTAATGTGCATGTAGAAGCCTCAGTCAGTAATGTGCACGTAGAAGCCTCAGTCAGTAATGTGCATGTAGAAGCCTCAGTCAGTAATGTGCATGTAGAAGCCTCAGTCAGTAATGTGCATGTAGAAGCCTCAGTCAGTAATGTGCACGTAGAGGCCTCAGTCAGTAATGTGCATGTAGAGGCCCTCAGTCAGTAATGTGCATGTAGAGGACTCAGTCAGTAATGTGCACGTAGAAGCCTCAGTCAGTAATGTGCATGTAGAGGCCCTCAGTCAGTAATGTGCATGTAGAGGCCCTCAGTCAGTAATGTGCATGTGATGGAAGAACGGGAGATATGCAACTGCATTAAATCTACATTTCAGTTCCCTGTTATAGGCTGTCTGTCTGTCTGTCTGTCTGTGAGAGAGAGGAAGGAGAGGAGAGAGAGAGAGGAAGGAGAGGAGAGAGAGAGAGGAAGGAGAGGAAGGAGAGGAGATAGAGGAAGGAGAGGAAGGAGAGGAGAGAGGAAGGAGAGGAGAGAGAGAGGAAGGAGAGAGAGGAGAGAGAGAGGAAGGAGAGGAGAGAGGAAGGAGAGGAGAGAGAGGAAGGAGAGGAGATAGAGGAAGGAGAGGAGAGAGAGGAAGGAGAGGAGAGAGGAAGGAGAGGAGAGAGAGGAGAGAGAGGAAGGAGAGGAGAGAGAGAGGAAGGAGACGAGAGAGGAAGGAGAGGAGAGAGAGGAGAGAGAGGAAGGAGAGGAGAGAGAGAGGAAGGAGACGAGAGAGGAAGGAGAGGAGAGAGAGGAAGGAGAGGAGAGAGAGGAAGGAGAGGTCAGTACTCTATTTTAAGCCTGGCTGAGACCAGAACCTTCAGAACCAGCACTGGCTCCGTCCAGCCATCACCTGACACCAGATCACTAGTTTTGCAGTAGTAGTAGTTTCAGCTCTAAGGTTAAATTTCATCAGTAAAGTTTTCAGCATCACGCTGGCTGGTTGCCATGGTGACAGCCATCCAATCTCCTTGTGCTGACCTTTGACCCTGAACCTGGAGGATGGTTTTCAGCGCTCTCTCCGATTAAACTCTCATCCTGTCGCCACGGAAACACACTCCCTGATTTATGGTTTCCATGGCGACAGATTGATGGCTTCCCGTTCAGATGTCAGTTCTTCACCCCCCCCCCCCAGCAGCTGAGGCGTTTGCTGACCCCTCGCTGACCCCGCGGTGCCTCGTGCGTTTACAGATGACCTCTGAACTTCATCAGACAACCTTAGTGACATCACATCCTGTTACAGAGAACATTTAATCAGAATTAAACTGGTTCAAGTCCTATTTATCAGATGTTAAAGTCTGTTTAAATATAAAATAATAAATATGTGTCTCTTCCAACATGGACGACCTGTGACTCATAAAAAGATAACAACAGCTAACCCTGACCGCATCGTGTTATTGTGTAAAGATCAACATGTTTAAAGTTAAACAGAGAGCACAGTAAATATAGAAAAACCTTCAAGATGTCTGCAGGCAGGATGTGTGCTGCAGGGTCATCTTATCTGCTGTTACCACGGTTACCGTATCATGATGCTGTGAGTGAGGACTCTCAGCAGCTGTTGAGTTGTATGTCCAACAAGCTGAAACTATAGACCCTCTCCACCTATGTTCAGCAGCAGGCTGTGGGCCTCTGACCCCTAACCCTCTCTGCAGGCTGTGGGCCTCTGACCCCTAACCCTCTCTGCAGGCAGGGATCAGACCCACCAGCTATGAGACGCTACACATACAGTCATAAGCACACAGAGTCCAGGACAGGTTGCTGAGTGGCAGAGCGGAGGAGCAGTGCGCTGTTATGATCGAGGCCAAGATGGGACGACTGACAGAGCTGTAGAACTGCTGGATGTTCCTACTGCTGCTACTGCTGCTGCTGCTGCTGCTCTACTGCTGCTGCTCTACTGCTGCTGCTGCTTTACTGCTGCTGCTCTACTGCTGCTGCTGCTCTACTGCTGCTGCTGCTCTACTGCTGCTGCTCTACTGCTGCTGCTGCTTTACTGCTGCTGCTCTACTGCTGCTCTACTGCTGCTGCTCTACTGCTGCTGCTGCTTTACTGCTGCTGCTCTACTGCTGCTGCTGCTCTACTACTGCTGCTGCTGCTGCTCTACTACTGCTGCTGCTCTACTGCTTCTGCTGCTCTACTGCTGCTCTACTGCTGCTGCTGCTCTACTGCTGCTGCTGCTGCTCTACTGCTGCTGCTGCTCTACTACTGCTGCTGCTGCTGCTCTACTACTGCTGCTGCTGCTGCTCTACTGCTGCTGCTCTACTGCTGCTGCTGCTGCTCTACTACTGCTGCTGCTGCTGCTCTACTGCTGCTGCTCTACTGCTGCTGCTGCTGCTCTACTGCTGCTGCTGCTCTACTGCTGCTGCTCTACTGCTGCTGCTGCTGCTGCTCTACTACTGCTGCTGCTGCTCTACTGCTGCTGCTGCTGCTCTACTGCTGCTGCTCTACTGCTGCTGCTGCTCTACTGCTGCTGCTGCTGCTCTACTGCTGCTGCTCTACTGCTGCTGCTGCTGCTCTACTGCTGCTGCTGCTGCTGCTGCTCTACTGCTGCTGCTGCTCTACTACTGCTGCTGCTGCTGCTCTACTGCTGCTGCTGCTCTACTACTGCTGCTGCTGCTGCTCTACTACTGCTGCTGCTCTACTGCTGCTGCTGCTGCTCTACTACTGCTGCTGCTGCTGCTCTACTGCTGCTGCTCTACTGCTGCTGCTGCTCTACTGCTGCTGCTGTACTGCTGCTGCTCTACTGCTGCTGCTGCTCTACTGCTGCTGCTCTACTACTGCTGCTGCTGCTCTACTGCTGCTGCTGCTGCTCTACTGCTGCTGCTCTACTGCTGCTGCTTCTCTACTGCTGCTGCTGCTGCTCTACTGCTGCTGCTCTACTGCTGCTGCTGCTGCTGCTCTACTGCTGCTGCTGCTGCTGCTCTACTACTGCTGCTGCTGCTGCTCTACTACTACTGCTGCTGCTGCTGCTCTACTGCTGCTGCTGCTCTACTACTGCTGCTGCTCTACTGCTGCTGCTTCTCTACTGCTGCTGCTGCTGCTCTACTGCTGCTGCTCTACTGCTGCTGCTGCTGCTGCTCTACTGCTGCTGCTGCTGCTGCTGCTCTACTACTGCTGCTGCTGCTGCTGCTCTACTACTACTGCTGCTGCTGCTGCTCTACTACTGCTGCTGCTCTACTACTACTGCTGCTGCTGCTCTACTGCTGCTGCTGCTCTACTGCTGCTGCTGCTCTACTGCTGCTGCTGCTGCTCTACTGCTGCTGCTGCTGCTCTACTGCTGCTGCTCTACTGCTGCTGCTGCTCTACTGCTGCTGCTGCTCTACTGCTGCTGCTCTACTGCTGCTGCTCTACTGCTGCTGCTCTACTGCTGCTGCTGCTCTACTGCTGCTGCTCTACTGCTGCTGCTGCTCTACTACTGCTGCTGCTCTACTGCTGCTGCTGCTGCTCTACTGCTGCTGCTGCTGCTCTACTGCTGCTGCTCTACTGCTGCTGCTGCTGCTCTACTACTTGCTGCTGCTGCTGCTGCTCTACTACTGCTGCTGCTCTACTGCTGCTGCTGCTGCTCTACTGCTGCTGCTGCTGCTCTGCTGCTGCTCTACTACTGCTGCTGCTGCTGCTGCTCTACTACTGCTGCTGCTCTACTGCTGCTGCTGCTGCTGCTCTACTACTGCTGCTGCTCTACTGCTGCTGCTGCTGCTGCTCTAATACTGCTGCTGCTCTACTGCTGCTGCTGCTGCTGCTGCTGCTCTACTACTGCTGCTCTACTGCTGTTGCTGCTCTACTGCTGCTGCTCTACTACCTGCTGCTGCTGCTCTACTGCTGCTGCTCTACTGCTGCTGCTGCTCTACTACTGCTGCTGCTCTACTGCTGCTGCTGCTCTACTACTGCTGCTCTACTGCTGCTGCTGCTCTACTGCTGCTGCTCTACTACTGCTGCTGCTGCTCTACTGCTGCTGCTCTACTACTACTGCTGCTCTACTGCTGCTGCTGCTGCTGCTCTACTACTGCTGCTCTACTGCTGCTGCTGCTCTACTGCTGCTGCTCTACTGCTGCTGCTCTACTGCTGCTGCTGCTCTACTACTGCTGCTGCTGCTGCTGCTCTACTACTGCTGCTGCTGCTCTACTACTGCTGCTGCTCTACTGCTGCTGCTGCTGCTCTACTACTGCTGCTGCTCTACTGCTGCTGCTCTACTACTGCTGCTGCTGCTCTACTGCTGCTGCTCTACTGCTGCTGCTGCTCTACTGCTGCTGCTCTACTACTGCTGCTCTACTGCTGCTGCTGCTGCTGCTCTACTGCTGCTGCTGCTCTACTGCTGCTGCTCTACTACTGCTGCTGCTGCTCTACTGCTGCTGCTCTACTACTACTGCTGCTCTACTGCTGCTGCTGCTGCTGCTCTACTACTGCTGCTGCTCTACTGCTGCTGCTGCTCTACTGCTGCTGCTCTACTGCTGCTGCTGCTCTACTACTGCTGCTGCTCTACTGCTGCTGCTGCTCTACTGCTGCTGCTCTACTGCTGCTGCTCTACTACTGCTGCTGCTCTACTGCTGCTG
>NW_026910344.1:0-17158 GCF_963691925.1 Scomber scombrus | reverse complement strand
GTTTTCTTTAGTTTAAACACATGAAATAAAGATATGAAGCTAAAAGCAGCAGCGGTATCTGTTGGTTTGTACTTTGTGAGCTGCTATCAAACACAAACATTGTTCCTCTCTCTGCTCCTGGGTCTGTAATCTGCTGCTTATCGCTCTAAAAACTAACAAATCAGCCTGAAAACACTGATCTCAGACCCTCGACAGACCAGCAGCTGTACTGTGATTTAACCCTTTGTGCTGCAGATGTTTGAGGCTTTAGGTAAAGATTGAGATGAGATGAGTCCGTCAGGTTAACGATGGAGATAAAAAAGGATTTGGATCGTTGAATTTACTCTTCTGTCATTTACATTGACGAACTTTGGCTCTTTGTTTATCTCAATGGATATAAAGTCTGTAAATTCACCACTTTGCTTCAGACTGAAATATCTCAACAACTATTGGATGTCGAGGTACATCTATAAGTTATTTAATCAATTAGTTGGCAAGTACTTTCATCGTTTTGAGTCATTTTTAAGGGAAAAAAAAAGTGATAAAATAAATGTTATACATCCCAAAAACACCAAAATATTCATATTAGATTGTATAAAATTAATCTGTAGAGCTGCAAAGACTAGAGGATTATTTATTACTGGATCAACAGAAACATTTGTCTTATTGTTTATAGTTTTTAAGAAAAAACTTAAATGTGAATAAATCCTCTGTGACAGTAAACTTGAATATCTTTGAGTTGAGTTGAGAGGGATATTTCCTTCCCTCCTTCCTTTCCTCCCTCCCTCCTTCTGCTTCTTTTCTCCCCCCTACCTACCTTCCTTCCTTCCTTCCCTCCCTCCCTCCTTCCTTTCTTCCTTCCTTCCTTCCTTCCCTTCTTCCCCTCTCCCTCCTTTCCTTCCTTCTTCCTCCATTCCATCCTTCCTTCTTTCTTCATCCCTTCCTTCGTCCTTTCCTCCCTCCCATCCTTCATTCCTTCCTCCTTTCCTTCCTTCCTTCCTACCTTCCTCCTTCCTTCCTTTCCTCCTCCCTCCTTCTGTTTCTTTCCTCCCCCTACCTTCATTCCTTCCTTCCTTCCACTTTTTTTAAGGATAAAGCAAAACATTTAAAGTTAAATCTTGGACTTTCAGATCACATTTGGTGCATCTGGAGTTGTTTTTTTCCTCTTCACAGATATTTAATATAACAAATATAAAAGATATTTAAGAGAATATTGCTGCTGAGGCCTGATGTTTGGGTTTTTTTGTGACTCTGAAGGTAAAATAAGGTGAACGTTTGTTGGAAGTCACACATCAATGATAAATTGTCTCTCTAGATTTACACACGGGTGAATTTGTAGAATAAATGTTTATAGTTCTCACTTCAACAGCTGCTTTTAATTCATCTTCATTTATGTGTAATTGCAGTAATTCACTCTACTGTCATTATCATTTATCTGCAATTTTTTTAAAATCCTCGTTGAGTGTTTCCAGGTTAAATCAGTGCAGTGAAATCGGCCCCTGAACGCCTCTCAGGTGTGACGCTACTTCTTCTTCTCCGTATTTTTCTGTGATTTCAGCTGCTGCAGAAACACACTCATTTATCTCCCAGTCCCAGTCATCTTCTCTCTGTTTCTTCTCCCCCCAAAAAAAACCTCGTGGACATGGCGACGGTTGAAAAAAAAAAAAAAAAACTCCCCCTGAACTCCCACAGGTGGCGAGCTGCTCAGAAAAACTCCATCTGAGCTGAGAATAAAGTGAGCACACATGTGAGCGATGGGATCCAGTGTTTGTGTGAGCCGTCCTCCCCCGACAGCTCGAGACCGCTGACCTCTGAGAGGAGAGGAGAGGAGAGGGGGAGAACACGGAGGAGGAGGAGGAGAAGTCATTTACTGGTCATCCATCGCTGAAATCTACCCTCCTCCTCCACCTCTTCTTCTTCTTCTTCTTCTTCTTCTTCTTCTTCTTCTTCTTCTTCTTAGCGTCTCTTCAGTTCATCATTTGTGTTTGAATTATTTAACCCTCCTTGTCCTCGAGTCAAGGAAGGAAGGATGGAAGGGAGGAGGGAAGGGAGGAGGGAAGAAGGAAGGAAAGGAGAGAGGAAGGAGGGAAGGGAGGAAGGAAAGGAAGGACGGAGGAAAGAATGAAGGAAGGTAGGAGGTAGGGAGGGAGGGAGGAAAGAAGGAAGGAGGGAGGGAGAAAGGAAAAGAGGGAGGGAGGAAGGATGGAAGGGAGGAAGAAGGAAGGAAGGAAAGTAGGAAAGGAGGAAAGGAAAGTAGGGAGGGAGGGAGGAAGGAAGAAAGGTAGGAAAGGAAAGATTGAAGGAAGGGAGGAAGGAAGGATGGAACAAAGGGAGGTAAGAAAGGAGGAAAGAAGGGAGGAAGGAAGGATGGAAGTGAGGGAGGAAAGGAAAGAACGGAGGGAGGGAGGGAGGATGGAAGTGAGGAAGGAAAGGAAGGAAGAAAGGGGGAGGGAGGAAGGAAGGGAGGAACGAGAGAGCAAGGAAAGAAAGAGAGAAGGAGGGAGGAAAGGAGGAAGGACAGAAGTAAGGAAGGGAGGAAAGAAGGAACAGTCAAAACAGACGGGATCAATTTGACCCGGGAGGAGACAGGAAGGTTAGGAGAGCTGAGGGACGGCCGTCATGTTTTGCTGATATCATGTTTCTGTTGAACATCCTCTTCATTTATTTTTTTCTCCCAATTTGACATTTTTTTAACTTTCTGCAGCCCCCTCTGGGCTCGTACCATCTAAATAACGACGGGTGTATTTAAATGTTATCCCCCACTTCTTACGCTCAGCAGTCTTTATCTTCATCTGTGTTCATGTGAACTCTGAGGGACTCTCCGCTAACAGTCCCAGGACCCTACACATTACGTAATACGCTGTCTGGCAGCCACATCCGAGGCTCTGACCTCCATCGTAGTAGCAGCCAGTTAGCAGCAGCTGTCATGGGATCGTTCCCCAAATGATGCTTCCTCTTGCTTATTTATGTCGAACCAATCAGCAGCTTCAACAAGAGTGTTGGAGCCAAAGCTGAAGTGCATTAAAGACCGTATTTTACTTTAAATGAACTAGTTGGTCCCGACACATCTGAAGTGTCAGATACTGTGTCTCAGATCTCTTCTTCTGTTCTTACACTTCTTTATATTATGAGGTCATAAGTGCGTTCACGCTGAGAAGTATGGAAACATGCAGCACTATGAGAACCTGGTTGGTGTCACCCATTAAATCCCTTCTTTTTTTTTTAGCATCACACTCGCCCCGACATATAAAAACGGCTCCAGACATTTCTAAAAAATTCCAAATTATCTTTAAACTCTTCACTCTCATCTACTCACTTGGAGGCCCAGGTGGAGTCCTTTCTCCTCATCCACAGCCACTTGCTCCCCATTTCAGTGATCCTTGATAAGTGTTTGACTGCTTGCTGGTGGATCTTCCCTTACACTTGATGTAGACGTGGCTATGAACAGCCTACTTCTACCAGCCTTTGCTGTCTCTTGATGAACTGTAATAACTTCACAAAATATTGGTTTAGTGCTTATTAGCAAATGTTGAGCAGGTATAAGAAGATGTCAACCATGTTCACCATCTTAGCTTAGCGTGGCAGCATTGTCATTGTGTTACATTACGTCTTTTAAGTCATTTAGAGTAGCTTTGATGTTTTCGTAGATATGAACCCTCTACAGCTAACCTCAATCAGTCGGACCTTTGCTGTCCGTTGTGTTGTTGTGCATCAGCTACCAGCTCTGAATGGACTGCCACGAAATTTATGCTCAAGCATTCGTGTTTCTCTTTTGATGATCCTCTGATTTTTCATGCAGCACCATCATTCAGTAACGTTAAAATTGTCCCAACACTTGATGAAAAATCTGCAGAACTATTGACATCCTCATCAGCCCCAGCTGTTCACCATCTTAGTTTAGCTCAGCAGCATTGTCATTGTGTTACATTATATCTTCAAGTCATTTAGAGACAAGAATATATCAGATTGTGCAGCCTCATCATGCTGTCACTCTACAGTACTGTGTTTAATGACTTGATTACAAAAAAAAGAGGCAGCGATTCAACAGACAAAAATGTGAGTTGACTCAGAGGCTTATCGACTGATGCATCGACTCAGAGTTTATATACAGACTCACAGCTGTCGACTCTTAAAGCCGCTACAACACAATAAGTCAAAATCCCAAATAACTGTAATCTAAACATCTGTTTCTGTTCAGTTCTAATGTAACCGAGACCCGAAGTGTATTACTACACACGTCTGTTTTCATTTTACGTGCATAATTACTGTGATTGCGCTTTGAGTGCTGTCAAAACACAAGTGACCTACACTCACTGCTGTCCCTGAACGTATCCTGGACGCAGATGGACGATGTGTTGTTTTCACGACTCAGTGCAGATGTCGTTAAAGTCGTGTTTAACTCCAGTGGGTAAAAGTTCGTCAATAAGATATAACGTCAGTCTTATTTTTCTCATCTTTTCTTCTTCATCAAACCTTTTTAAACATCTAATGAAAAGTTTTTAAAAAATGTCCACAAAATGTTTCAAACCCTTTTGTTTGAATCTAGTTTTCGAAACAGTTAAATTTGGTAACGTTAGCTAACAGTCAGGCCTGTCACGATAATTACGTTAGCGACTTATCGTACAATACGTGGATGATGACTTCCATCATTTGTGCTAACCTCGATATCGTCCATTGTGTTTACATGCATGTTTTTTTTACTCAGGAGAAGTGCGACAAGTTACCGACAGTGGGTTAGCCTAGCCTGGCCGGGCTCACTTAAGGTGGACCGACCTTTTAAGGTGGACTTTCTATTCTCAGTGTAGTGTCGATCTCAGCTGCTACTTTAAACTGAAAGCAAAGAAATGTCCGGCTGCTGAGTCTCTCTTGAGTTTCGTTAATTTGACTAAGACCCGAGCATTTGTTTGGTATTTTAATTTATAGATATTTGGGATTAGTAGGATCTGATACACCTTTTCCTCGTCCTCCCAACATCCTCAATCGAGTACTAAACGAGTAGCAGTGTCGAAGCTTGTTGTTATTGCTAAATTTAGTTACATTTGTACCTCATATAAAACTACAAACATTATTATGCATAAATAAACAAGTTTCAACCATCAAATTTGATAAGTTTTTGTATCTGGTCCAATTTTTATCTGAGGATTGGCTGTTGATTGACTCGGCCAAGATGCCTACCATCTGGCTTTTACATTGATTGATGTGTAATGTGCTTTTGTTACCACTAGGTGGCACAAAAAACCACAATGGGTCAAAAAATGTGTGTGTACGAACGAGGACAATGGGTCAAAATTAAGCAGAATGAAGTATAAGGTCCAGCAAACCCAAAATGTAATGTCCCCATATGAGGACGCAGGGTTAGCAGGAGGTTAAGGTGGACCGACCTTTTAAGGTGGACTGTCCATTCTCACTATAGTGACGATCTCTGCTGCTACTAAACTGAAAGCAGAGAAATGTCCGTCTGCTGAGTTTCTTAAGACAAACAGAAAAGGACTGATGAGTGCATGAACTATTTAACCCATTAAATCCCCCTTTTTTTTTAGCATCACACTAACCCCAACCTATAAAAACACCCAAATTCTCCTTAAACTCTTCACTCCCACTATCAGACGTATACTGGGATTGTAGGCTGCAGGTATGATGTAAATGATTAAAGTGAAACTATAGGAGTCCTACTGCCTCCCAAATAGGTAAATATGGTATTTGAACCAATGTTACCATGTTAACCAGCATAAAAATGGTCTTTAAATGGCAATAATATCGTTTATGGACATTATTTTTGGGAGAATTTATCGTCCAACAAAAGTAGTTATTGTGACAGGCCTATTAACAGCAGATTGTAGATCAACACTTTAGATTTCACAGCAGACGTGTTAAGACAATAACTGATCCTCTCACAGTTTATTCCATCACTCTGCTCCTTTAAACTCAAGAGTCAAAACGTTAAAAAATGTTTATTTGGAAAGTTGTCGGAGTCCCAAGCAGCTGACTCCTCATTTCCCCTGAATGACACACATTAGAGCCAAAATGGCCGCTTCTACGAGAAATACGTCAGGTTGATATAAACTGGAATTTTTTTCTTTTTAATAAGGTCGGCGACCCCTAATATTGACTCAAGACATCAATTCATCTTCTCCTACTGTTATTCTGCACTCTCACAACATGACGTAACCGTTCAGTATCTGTATCAGCGAGCAGAGTTTTAGTAGCTTTTTCTCCTTCGCTCCCTTCGTCGTCTCCCCACCCCCCACCTCTCTCTCCCCTCCGTCGAGGCCTCGGTATCACCTCGTCCTCTAATTGTTTCAGGACCCGGGCCTCAGATTGTCCTTGGCAGCGGGCAGCAGAGAAAATGTTTAGTCTGTTTGTTTTTCTAGTAATTAGCCTTAAAGCGGCCTGTAATACAGACTGCTAATGGTCCAGAGAGAGCCGAGCCTGTGTCAACACGCCGTCTGACCGTGTGTGTGTGTGTGTGTGTATGTGTGTGTGTGAAAATGATGTGTTCATAAGAGATTGTGTGTGTGTATGTAGGTTTGTTTTTGTGTGTGTATGTATGTGTGTTTTAGGAGGTGAGGTGATCAGGCGTGTGAAAATGGAAGCTTTCCGTGTGTGTGTGTGTGTGTGTGTGTGTGTGTGTGTGTGTGTGTGTGTGTGTGTGTGTGTGTGTGTGTTCAGTAATGTGAAAATGTTAGCTTTCCGTATGTGTGTGTCTCTGTGTGTATGTGTGTGTGTGTGTGTGTGTGTGTGTGTCTCTCTCTCTCTCTCTCTCTGTGTGTGTCTGTGTCTGTGTCTGTGTGTGTGTGTGTGTGTGTGTGTGTGTGTGTGTGTGTGTGTGTCTGTCTCTCTCTCTCTCTCTCTCTGTGTGTGTGTGTGTGTGTGTGTGTGTGTGTGTGTGTGTGTGTGTGTGTGTGTGTGTGTGTGTGTCTGTCTCTCTCTCTCTCTCTCTCTGTGTGTGTGTGTGTGTGTGTGTGTGTGTGTGTGTGTGTGTGTGTGTGTGTGTCTCTGTGTGTGTGTGTGTGTGTGTGTGTGTGTGTGTGTGTGTGTGTGTGTGTGTGTGTGTGTGTGTCTGTGTGTGTGTGTGTGTGTGTTCAGTAATGTGAAAATGTTAGCTTTCCCATCCAGAATCAGCCAGCTTGGTCGTTCTGCTCTGTATCACCGCAGCTCACAGACAGATTCCAGCTTCTTCCCGCTGACGGTCGGCTTGTTTTCCATTTCTGCCCCGTTGCAGCAAAGCAGCTGACGGATGATGATGATGATGATGATGATGGTGATGATGATAGTGATGGCAGCTAATTGACTGTGGTTTGATCAGCCAACACTTTTACTTGTAGGTCGAGTTTAATCTAGTTTATTTTGCACAAATTAAAAATTACACAAAAGAATAAATAATATAGAGTGAAGAGAGACAAGAGGCAGAAAACCACCTAAAAAATGTTAAAATTTCACAGCAACTATAATAAAAACAATATTAAATGTCTCTTTTTTTGTATAAACAAATGTCCAAAACTCTAATTTGTTCATTTCACTGTCAGATGTGACAAAGAAAAGCATCAAATCATCACATCTGAGAAGTTGGAACCAGAAAATAATTCACTTATAATAATTATCCAATCATCAAAGTAGTTCATTTTGATTAATTAACCAATTCATTTCAGCTCTACCATTCTAATACTACTGCTGCTACTACTAATAATAATAATTATAACAACTATATTAATAATAACACTGATAATCATACTGATAACAATAATAAACTTTATGTATAGAGCACATTTCATATAAGGGATGTAGTTTAAAGTGCTTTACAGAGAAAAATAAAGACACAATACAATAAAATAACAGCAAATAAACAAATAAAAACATAAAATAATACATTTAGACATTTAGTATAATAAGTTAAAGTGACACTAATTCACTTTGCTGCCCATGAATACTTTGTTTGATTCTTTCCAAATCTGCATCGACAGGAAAACGCTGTTATCACTCTCTGCTCTAAACCCAGAATCCGTCTCTTTTCTTTCTTATCGTCATCATCTTGCAATTTCTAGTCAAATGTATGTTTATAAGATGTCAGAAAATGAAGAAGCATGTCCATCATTGTTTCCCTAAATCCTAAGAGCCATTCACAGATGTCTCGACTGACAGTCAACAACTTAAAGATCTTCAGTTTACTGTCAAAAAGGACTGAAGAAAACAGAGAATATTCACGTTTAAGAATTACGACTTTTTTCTTCTTATCAAAAGAGTCAGAGATGAATTTAATATTTGACTAAACTTCTTCTTACTTTTTTGCCATCTTTAGAGGATGAATGGCTGTAATGTCTCTGACCTGCTGACATTTCTTCTTGTGTCATCAGGTCAAAAACATCTAAATTTAAATGTCTGTTTGACGTCATCTGGTTTATTAACTTGTCTCATAGTTTATTCTTTTAATTAAGAAATAAAGGTGCAGGTACTCAAAATCATTTCTTCTTCTTCTTCTTCTACTTCTACTTCTACTTCTTCTACTACTTCTACTTCTACTACTTCTACTTCTTCTTCTACTACTACTACTTCTACTTCTTCTACTACTTCTACTTCTACTTCTACTTCTTCTACTACTTCTACTTATTCTTCTTCTTCTACTACTACTACTTCTACTTCTTCTACTACTTCTACTACTTCTTCTACTTCTTCTTCTTCTTCTTCTACTTATTCTCCTTCTTCTTGTTCTTCTTCTTGTTCTTTTTCTTCTTCTTCTTCTTCTTCTTCTTCTTCTTCTACTACTTCTACTTCTTCTTCTTCTTCTTCTACTACTACTACTTCTTCTACTTCTTCTTCTTCTTCTTCTACTTCTTCTCCTTCTTCTTGTTCTTCTTCTTGTTCTTCTTTTTCTTCTTCTTCTTCTTCTTCTTCTTCTTCTTCTTCTTCTACTACTTCTACTTCTTCTTCTTCTTCTTCTACTACTTCTACTTCTTCTTCTTCTTCTACTACTACTACTTCTTCTACTTCTTCTTCTTCTTCTTCTACTTCTTCTCCTTCTTCTTGTTCTTCTTCTTGTTCTTCTTTTTCTTCTTCTTTTTCTTCTTCTTCTTCTTCTTCTTCTTGCAGAATGATATATATGTACAGAGTTTGTTTTCATTCATCTGCTGAAGGAGGAAACGTTTCTCTGTTCTCACCTTTTTAGAATCTCAGTTTATCACGTGAACTTACGAGCAGAATTTATGACATCACAGCCTGTCTGGAGCCAATCGTGGTCCAGTATTCATCTTAGTGTGATGTGTACACGTGAAGCCTCCAGTGCACAAAACACACTGAGAACAGATTTTACAGTGACGAAGGAGACGTAGTCAGATATTCTGTGATAATGAATGAGGGAGATGAAGGAGAAGTACATTTAGGGATTTTAAACGAGAAAACAGTGAATAAATTATTCAGTGTTACACAATCTTTACAAAATGACTCGTTTCACAATCAGTATTTAATCCATGCGATCCGCTTTTCTTCAAAACAAAAAAATCTCACTTGGATGACCGATCATTATATGTAATATGCAATGAATCGTGGGCGTGGTATAAGTGGGCCTAGTGTGAGTACGCCAAAAAGTAGCTTAATCAAGTCTGAGGATTAATATATTGATATTTGGTGCCTGTTTATCGATAATGTATCGCAATCAGGTGGGGAGTTCCGGTCCTCTGAAATGAGGCCAACGTGGAAGTAACTTAAAACTGCATTCTATCAAAAGGCCACCAGGGGGCGACCGTTTTGGTGTCAAAAGGACTTCCGTCTCTATACAAGTCAATGGAGAATTCACCAACTTCTCACTTGATTTTTAACCTTTTCAAAATGTGTTTATGGTCTCAATCGCTAGTTTAAAGCCTTCTTCAATGCAGTATGATGTTCATTTGGGACATTTTGGCCTCCCTGATTTTATATGTGACGATAAAGCAGGGTATGCATTAGGGCGTGGCTACGTGGTGATTGACAGGTTGATTGGTTCACAGGTTCAGGAGGGCGCCTCATGCTCCCTCCTGATGCCCATATAAGTAGAATCCCTGTTTTTATTTTTCCCAGCATGCACCTGAAATTTTCAAGATGGCGCTGCTCAGATCCGATACTATTGGCCTCCGAGCAGCAGTCCACAAACCAATGGGTGACGTCACGGATGTTACGTCCATTTTATATACAGTCTATGGGAAGTTGCCTTAAAACAGTGAATAAAACTAAACATAACATATGAAATAATAGCGAGAGTTTGCTCTTAAAGTCGACGTTTCATCGGCTGATAAAAGTCCCAAATCGGAGTCGTTGATTTATTCTGAGTCTCTGGACGTTACCGTTTCCTGTCTGAGCGTCCCGAGGATTAACAGATGACGTCACCGCCACTGCTGTTTGCGTCCTCTCTCAGTCGCTCCGTGATAAACGTCAGTCTTCATTACAGACGGACTAAAGTAAACGGAGCTCTTGTGTTTCTCAGGAGCCGTGTTGAAACGTTGGCAAAAAGTCTCGTCTCCGTCTGATCGGAGTTTCCCGGCAGGTTCTTACATTAACCCCCCTCCTCCTCCCCCCCCCCCCCCCCCCCCCCCCCCCCCCCCCCCGAAAAAAAACCTGCAAGCATCAAATTATAAGTGTGATTTATAATGAAAGCAGAGAGAAGCTGCTGTTTGTGTTGTTCCTCGTTCAGACTGCTCCTGTGATTTATGAAGCGGCCGCCGCAGCCAGCAGACGGAGCCCAGATCGGTTATTACGGGTAATTTTTGGGAAGTCTGTGTCCGTGTGAGCTGCAGCTGAGAGAAATACGACTTTTAGACATTTTTATGAAGTTTTTCTTTCTGTTCTCACATGTTGCTGTTGGTCTGCGTGTGAATTCTTCCACTGCTGCCGCATTTTTTCTCAGGGAGGGTTTTTCTTTTTCTTTTTAACCTTTGTGTCGTTCTCTCGGGTCAAATTGACCCCGTCTGTTTTGACTGTTCCTTCTTTTCCTCCCTTCCTCCCTTCCGTCTGTCCTTACTCCCTCCTTCCTTCTCTCTTTCCTCCCTTCCTTCTTTCCTTCCTCCATCCCCCTTCCTTCCTTCTTTCTGTCCTTCCTTCCTCCCTCCCTCCTTCTGTCCTTCCTTCCTTCCTTCCGTCCTTCCTTCCTCCCTCCCTCCTTCCTTCTTTCATCCCTCCTTCCTCCCTCCTTTCCTTCTTTCCTTCCTTACTTACTTACTTACTTACTTACTTCCTCCCTCCTACCTTCCTTCCTTCCTTCTTTCCTCCCTCCTTTCCTTCCTTTCTGACTTACTGACTTACTTACTTAATTACTTACTGCCTCCCTCCCTCCTTTCCTTCCTTCTTCCTTCCTCCCTTCCTTCCTTCCCTCTTTCTTCCTTCCTTCCTTTCTTCCTTCCTTTCTTTCTTCCTTCCTCCTCCTTTCCTTCGTTCTTCATCCTTTCCTTCCTTCCCTCTTCCTTCCTTTCTTCCTTCCTTCTTTCTTCCTTCCTCCTCCTTTCCTTCCTTCTTCATCCTTTCCTTCCTTTTTCCTCCTTCCTTTCCTTCCTTCCTTGACTCGAGGACAACAGGAGGGTTAATAATGAAAAATGTGAAATGAGACCCCCCCCCCCTTTTCTCTCAAAAACCCAGTTTCTTGGCAGGTTTCAGCAGCCAATCAGGGTCAAGAGGTTTATTAGTCAATAGTCTCAGTTCAGGTTTGTGATGAGCGCTCGGAGCAGGAAGTCCACAGACTCTCATCACACTCCAGTGCTGAGAAATCAGCTCGATGACTCGCTCAGATCGAAGCTCCAAAAGCTCTGGAGAAAAGATTTACTCCCTGTGAGGAAATTTAAGGACATTTAGTTTGAATTATGACTTTTTCCTCCGACTGTAAAAGATCCTGATGAAGATAAAAAAGTTATTCACAAAGCTGTTTGACCTTTAAGAGAATTAATAAAGCGAGAAACTGTCGGAAAAGAGAGAAGAGTTTATTAAGCAGAGGAGAAAATGATGGAAAGAGAAAGAAAGAGAGAGAGAGAGAGGGAGAGGAGGAATAAATGAAGTTAATGAAACACTGCATTAGATTCTGCAGGATTTAATAATATAATAGTTTTATTTATATGGGACCTTTTTTAACCTTTACATACTGTTCATACTCTGACTCATAATTAATCTTAAAAACATTTAATAGTAACTTAGTGCACAGAAACACTCAGAGAGAGACAATCCATGACTGATATTATAAGATTGTTTTAGTGTCCATGTGGTTTAATCAAATTTAAACGGTTAAAATATGAAAATAAACGTATGAATAACTTGCACACATTGTTTTTTTGTGGACCCAGCATCAAATTTCTGCTTTTAATCCATTTAGAGAGAATTTATTAGAGGATTATGGCAAAAATGTCTAAGTGGTGTAACCATAAAAACTTTGTACCAAATAATTCAACTTGCTTAAAAACAGTAAATTGTCAATAAAACACCATATCAACTAGTTTGGCATGATCTTACATTATAACTTTATATTAAATAAAGGTAATGGAATACAATTGTTCAAAATATTACATTTACTCTGGTAACCATGGAGATCAGGAAACATTTACATGTTTTAAATGAAGTCATTATTAGTATAAGTCCACTTAAATACACTGTAGGTGATAAAATATGTAATATTTATCATTCTACTGTGGTTACACCATTTGACATTTTCAGGAGCATTCATATATATATATATATATATATATATATATATATATATATATATATATATATATATATATATATATATATATATATATATATATATATATATATATATATATATATATATATATATATACGCTAGTATATTAATAGTAGTGTTTGAGGTTTGATCATTGATGCAGTTCTTGGAAAATAAGAAGCTATTTCTGAGCTTTGTGGTTTTGGCTCGGAGAGTTAAACGATCCGTTACGAGGGTCGGTGGGGTCGAGGGTGATGCTGCTTCCTCTGCACACACACACAGAGACACACACACACACACACATTAATACACAGACACATACACATTAACACACACACATTAATACACAGACACACACACATTAATACACACACACACACACAGATTAACACACACACACACACAGGATGAGTGTGTTATTTTCATTACTCCTCCATAGTTGTGTAACTCGTCCACACTGATCGATGCAGATGAATTATTAAATTAATAAATTATTAAATTATCCAGATTCTGTTTTCACAAACTCGGCCTGAACTTGTTTCCGTCCAGCAGTCGGAGCTCAGCGGGGATTTAGGAAACTTCTCACAGCAGTTTGTTAAATATTTTAGTGTTGCGACAACTTTCATTCCTGGCGTTGTAACGTTGGGAGATAATAATCATCTTCTTTATCTTTTTATCTCTTTATCATCTTATTGTGTTTCATTATCTTATTAATGTTGCTCTTCTTCTTTCTCCTCTCTGTCATTTGTCTTTGCTTTGATCTGAACTGTGGAAAATATTTTAACATCCTGTGTAACAGTGTGAGGGATGCTAACTGCATTAACCAGAGACGGTGTGTGTGTGCGTGTGTGTGTGTGTGTGTGTGTGTGTGTGTGTGTGTGTGTGTGTGTGTGCGTGTGCATGTCTGTGTGTCTCTGTCACTGTGTTTCTGCGTGTGTGTGTTATTATTAATGTGTTAATGTTAATGTAGTGTGTTAATGTTAATGTGTGTGTGTGTGTGTTAATGTTAATGTGTGTTATTGTTAATGTGTGTTAATGTTAATGTGTGTGTGTGTCTCTGTGTGTGTGCAGCGAGAGCAGGAGAACGCGATGGTTCGTCTGAAGAAGCAGCAGACGGAGCTGGAGGCCATGAGGCTGCGTTACCTAGCAACGGAGGAGAAGGAGGCGGTGCGGCAGGACCGACAGGAGCTCGACGACATCAGGAACGAACTCAACAGGTGATGATGATGATGATGATGATGATGAAGATTAATCAGACTTTATTTATACAGCAGCTTTCATTCAGGTTAATGTATCATGTTTTTAGCTGTTGGATTTGTTGGTTGTTAGTTTCAGGAAGTTGAAATCATGTTTTTATGAATGTTCTTCAGGTTAAAGCAGCAGGAGGAGAGAGTAGTCCCAGCCGCAGGCCTCCGTCCCCTTCGCCTCCACCTCCGCCTCCGTCTCGCCTCCGCTGCTCCGACTCTGATGAACGAGAGCGCTGAGGAGCATCTGAGCCGCCTGCTGGAGGAGAGAGACACTCTGCTGAGGACGGAGTCTACACGCACGAAGACCGGATCATAGCCGAGCTCAACAGACAGATTCAGGACGCCATGACGCAGCGAGGGGTGCTGTGATGCAGCGAGGGGGGCTGTGACCCACGGAGGGGTGCTGTGATGCTCCGAGGGGGGCTGTGACCCACGGAGGGGGTGCTGTGATGCTCCGAGGGGGGCTGTGACCCACGGAGGGGCGCCCTGATGCTCCGAGGGGGGCTGTGACCCACGGAGGGGCGCCCTGATGCTCCGAGGGGGGCTGTGACCCACGGAGGGGCGCCCTGATGCTCCGAGGGGGCCGTGACGCAGCGACGGGCGCCGTGATTCTCTGAATGACAGCCGTCCAATCAGAGAGACTCACAGCTGAGAGAAAGCAGCTGATTGGACGGCTGTTTGAAGTCTCAACCAATCAGTGAACAGTTCATGTAGCTGACAGATTTTTAATTGTTGATATATTTATATTTCATATTTTTTGATGGTTTTTCGTCTGTGTATATTTTTATATTTAATAATCTTCACTTTCTTTAAAGGAGACTTTTACATTTTAAAACTCTGTTTTATTTAATTTGTATATTTGTTTTAGTTCAGATTTAGTTTAGTTGTGAATCTAAAAAAATATTCAAACTTCAGGATCATCAGGAGATTTACCAACGTTACTAAATAGTAGAACAAAGTTTCTTTAAAGTCACTGATGATTATTTTCATCATCAATTTATCTGCTGATTAGTTTGCAATCAACAATTTTGTCTATAAAATGTCAATAATATAATTTATACAGCTCCAAAACATCATTATAATAATCTATAGAGCTGCAGTGGATTAACACAAAATTAATCAGAATAGTTTCTTTGTTTAAAAGAAGAACTTTGTCTGGTTCGAGCTTCTTAGATGTGAATATTTTCTGATTAAATTTAATATTTATGAGACATTTAATGACGTCATCTTAGGCTTTGATGATCTGATATTTTTTTCTACATTTTTCAGGCATTTTCTGACATTTAAATGTAAAATTATAATTAGTTTCAGCTTCAATAATCTTTACAATCTTTAAGACTTTGTCCAGATTTAGTTGTTTTTATGATTTTTATCATGTTTGACGAAGAAAAACTATCAAATCCTCTCATATGAGAAGCTGCAGCCAGCAAGTATTT
The DNA here is from genome assembly GCF_963691925.1 of Scomber scombrus. Lineage (NCBI taxonomy): Eukaryota > Metazoa > Chordata > Actinopteri > Scombriformes > Scombridae > Scomber > Scomber scombrus. The sequence continues at coordinate 1,829 of NW_026910344.1, read as the reverse complement.
GAAGTTATTTGTTTTAAAAAAATAAGAATTTGATCATTAAAATAGTCACAGTAACACTTCCTGGAGATGCGTTCAGGGACACTCTGACATCTCGGCATCCTCTTTGAAAGTAGAGTTTTTCTCCCACATATTGGAGTGTCATTGAACGCACCACATCTGTCTGACTCTTATTTTATATTTTCACTTTTTATTTTTTGCTGTTTTTTATTTTTTCTCTCCAGTTAAATGTTTGCAGATTTTATGTCCAGAGTCCAAAGTCTTCATGTGTCTCATTTTGTCAGAATAAGTCATAAATATAAACACATTCAGTTTATTAACAGAGAAAATTAAGATAAACAGTAAATATTCACATTTAAGAGTCAGAACCAGACACTTTTTTGGCACTTCTGCTTCTTAAAAAGAAACAAAAAGTTAATAAACCTTTGCTGATTAATTATCTGTTGATGAATTAATAATTAATCTGATCAAATATAAAATATAAAGTTGTTATTTGGTTGCTTTTATGTTTATAAATGAAATTAATCTAAAAAAAATTTAAAAAACAGCTGATTTTTGATTTAGAAAATAAACCTTTAATTTAATTTGACTGTTAAACTGAAGCCTGATTGATCCTGAAGATGATTTATTAAGTTATTGGAGAATCTGTAGGGTACTGATGAAGAGGAGGAGGATGAGATGAAGAGGAAGATGAGAATGAGGGAGGATGAAGAGGAGGATGAGAGGCTGAGCAGGTGCATCTCTGACAGTAGGTGGCGCTGCAGCCTCAGAAAAGCCTCCAGACGTCTCCTCTGAGCTTCAGACTGAGACTCTGAACATTATTTTACTGTGAAACTAAAGAAACTGAACAAACTGAATCTAATAATAAACGATTAGAGATGAAATGTGAAGTTTCTGCTTCATTAAAGAGACGAAACATGACGAGAGCTGCTTCATCTCTGTGATTATTGATAGATAAACCCATTACATGTTGAATTATTTAAATACTTTCTGGCTCTTTTGGGTATTTTGTATTATAATATTTTCATTTCCAGGGTTTCACGTCGACTTTTAAACTGAATATTAACTTTATTTTTCCTAAATTCTGATGATTTTGGTCCAGATCGTCTCCTCTGATTGGCTGAAAAGTTAAATAAACACTGATTAAAGGAGCTACGTTTAAATATTAACACACCTGCTGCTTTAACTGGAGGAATCATTACTTTAAATTATTATTACATTACATTATAAATACATTACATTATAAATACATTACATTATTATTACAAATAGTTAAAGATTTAGTGATTCATTTATTCTCTGATTGGCTGAAACTTCTTTATAAGACTTTTAAATAAACACTGATTGATTAAATATTAACAGTTTAATGTTTAAAACACCTGAGATGTCGGTCTACTGGTGGAATAATAACCTTAATTTATTATTTTTAATTAATAAATAATCATATAAAAGATTAACTGAGACTTTTCGCCTCATCTGAATTTAAAACTGGATCAAATTCCTGTTTTTTTGTCGCAGTAAAAGTGTAAAAAAATACTTTATTATGTGTAAAAGTCTTTGCTGGTTACATGTAATTAATGATTAAATGTAAAAGTTCTCATTCTGCATAATAACTTTATATTATATTATTATTATATTATTATTATATTATTATCTTATGAGACAAGAACAAGTGAAAACATAAAGAAAAGCAATAAAAATGAGACTAAAGCACACGAGAGACAATAATAAATGTAAAAAGATAAGAATAAAAATAGATAAATAACAATAAAAAAAATACATTTAAAAACATTAAAAATAAGAGAAAACTGTTTTTAAAAGTTAGAAAGGTT
>NW_026910343.1:55000-82070 GCF_963691925.1 Scomber scombrus | reverse complement strand
CCTCCCTACCTCCTTCTCTCTTTCTTTCCTCCCCCTTCCTTCTTTCCTCTGTCCTTCTTTCCTTCCTTCCTCCCTTCCTCTTTTCCTCCCTCCTTCCTTCTTTGCTCACTCCCTCCTACCTTCCTTCCTTCCTTCTTTCCTCCATCCTTCCTCCCTTTCCATCCTCCCTCCCTTCTTTCCTTTCCTCCCCTTCCTTCTTTCCTCCATCCTTCCTCCCTTTCCATCCTACCTTCCTTCCTTTTTTTCCCCTTTCCTTCCTTCCTGTCCCTCCCTCCCTTCCTTCCTTTCCTTCTATCCTTCCTCCCTCCTTTCCTTCCTTCCTCCCTTTATTCCCTCTTCTTCCTTCTGACTGTGTGAGCGGCTGAATGAAGACAGATGAGGTGACATGTCCTGGCCTGGGTTAGATATTAAGTGTGAAGGATCGATGTGATTATGTGAGAAAGAATGTAAGAAAATCTACACAGAGCCTCGAATATTGAGTTTGGTGAACTTCACCAAAGTCCAAAATAAAGTAAGCCGTAACAGCTACTCCCCTCCTCCCTTCCTTCCTCATCCCCTTTTCTTCCTTCCTTCTGTCCTTCCTTCCTCCCTCCTTCCTTCTTTCCTTCCCTCCTTTTTCCTTCCTCCCCTCTTCTCTCTTTCTTTCCTCCCCCTACCTTCCCTCTTCCTTCTTTCCTCTGTCCTTCTTTCCTTCCTTCCTCTTTTCCTTCCTTCTTCCCTTCCTCCCTCCCTCATTTCCTTCTTCTCCTACCTTCCTTCCTTCCTTCTTTCCTCCATCCTTCCTCCCTTTCCATCCTCCCTTCCTTCTTTCCTTTCCTCCCTTCCTGCCGCCCTCTTTTCCTTCCTTCTTCCTTCCTCCCTCCTTTCCTCCCTACCTCCCTCCCTTCCTTCCTTGACTCGAGGACAACAGGAGGGTTAAAAGCAGCGTTGCCTCACACTGTTCACCACCAACTGTATGTATGACAGACTTTTGACAGATGTCATCATTATCATTCCTTCCTCTTGTTTTTCCTCTTTCCACCTCTTTCTCTTTTTACCCGTGCATTCATTTATGGGTAAGTTGGTAAAGTTGGTGGTTCAATCTCAGGCTCCTCCAATCCAAAATGTCACTATGTCATTTAGCAAAAAACACACCAAAACCTAAACAAAATCAAGCTTGAAATATTTTTAAGTCCCACAAATGCATCTTTGTCTTTTAGTCCAGTTATATCTTTCCTGCAGTTAAACTGAGCTCTACTCAGTCTGAACTCTGAGCTTCCACTTTTATATGCATTCAGATTTATTCTGGAGCTACACGTACAAACATGTTGTTCCTTCTTTCCTCCCTTCCTTCCTTCCGTCTGTCCTTCCTCCCTCCCTCCTTATCTGTTTCTTTCCTTCCTCTCTCTTTCTTCCTTCCTTCCTTCCTCCCTCCCTCCCTCCTTCTTTCCTTCCCTCCTTCCTTCCTTTCCTTCATCTTTCCCTTTCTCCTTCCTCCTTCCCTCCTACCTTCCTTCCTTCTTTCTTTAATTTCCTCCATTCCTTCCCTTCCTTATTTCCTTTCCTTCCTTCCTCCCTCTCTCTTTCTTTCCTCCCTCCCTCCTACCTTTATTCCTTCTTTCTTTCCTTTCCTCCATTCCTTCCTCCATCCTTTCCTTCCTCCGTCCTTCTTTCCTTTCCTCCCTTCTTGTCCTTCCTCCCTTCCTTCCTCCCTCCTTTCCTCCTCCTCCCTCTTTCTTCCTTCTTCCTCCCTCCTTTCCTTCCTCCTTTTATTCCTCCCTTCCTTCCTTCCTCCTTTCCTCCTCCCTCCCTCCTTCTTTCCTTTCGTCCCTCCTTTCCTTCCTTCCTGTCCTTCCTCCCTTCCTTCCTTCCTACCTCATTTCCTTCCTTCTTCCTTCCCCCTTCCTTCCTTCCTTCATTCCTTACTCCCTCCTTTCCTTCCTTCTTCCTTCCTCCCTCCCTCTTTCCTTCATCCCTCATTTCCTTCCTTCCTCCTTTTATTCCCTCTTCCTTCCTCCCTCCCTTCCTTCCTTCCTCCCTCTTTTCCTTCCTTCCTCCTTTCATTCCTCTTCCTCCTTTCCTTCCTTCCTCCCTCCCTTCCTTCCTTCCTCCCTCCCTTCCTCCCTTCCTTCCTTGACTCGAGGTCAACAGGAGGGTTAAAATAAGAACAAGATCTACTCTTTACTGTCAGTGTGTAACGTCAGGATGGAGAATGTGTATCTTTAAAAGTTGATTTGTGACTCTTGAAGAATTCGTCTAATGAGAAAATTAGAAAGGGGCTCTGCTAGCAGGTCACTGGCACATTAAGGAATGCGTGTGAGGGAAGCCAAAAACATGCGCTCACAACCATGCAGAGTCGGGTTTGGAAGAATGTAAACATCTCTGACTCATTTCTTTTTCTTTTTTTTTTATGTCTGCGTGTAAATAGTTGAGGAGATCTTGGGTGTTCTGTCTGAGCAGTCTGTGAATATGACTGTTACAATTATTGTCTTTATAGAGGTGTTGATAGCTGGGTTTTACTTTATTACATCATTCACCATCTTCTGGGTTTAACCGAGTTTTATAATAATCAGTAAAAGAAAAATACTTACTTAGAGACACAGTTAGAGTCGTCTATTCGTTTAAGCCTTACTTCTGTCCTTCCTTCCTTCCTTCTTTCCTTCCTCCCTCCTTTCCTCTTCTTTCCTCTGTCCCTTCTTTCTTTCCTTCCTCCCTCCCTCCCTCCCTCCTTCTATTTCTTTCCTACCTCCTTTCTTCCTTCCTTCCTTCCTTCTCTCCTTTCCTTCCTTCTTCCTCCCTCTTTTCCTTCCTTCTTCCTCCCTTTATTCCTTCCTTCCTTCTTTCCTCCCTCCTTTCCTTCCTCCCTTCCTTCCTTCTTCCATCCTTTCTTCCTTCTTCCTCCCTCCCTTCCTTCCTTCTTCCTTTCCTTCCTTCCTTCGTACTTCCTCCTCCCTTCCTTCCTTCCTCCCTTCCTTCCTCCCTCCCTCCTTCCTTCCTTGACTCGAGGACAACAGGAGGGTTAAGCTGCTTTCTCAAGTGCTTTTTCTGAGTGAGGGTAGAAAGCCAAACTTGCACCTTATTTCCTTAACTTTATTATTTTTATACCTTTTACATTACTACCAAAATCCTCTGAGAACCAACACCAGCAGCTTTTAGCTCACTGTAATCCCGACACTTTTCACAATGAGACAAAAGCAAGATGCTATCTAGGTTTATTTTTGAATGTGGTCTGATACTATCTTATCTTGTCAGTAAAATATGAAAAAGGCCCAGTTCTTTGGACCCAGAGATGTTCATGCATTATTTTAAAGGACAAGATGAGAGACCAAACCATGATGGGTTTATGTCCTTTAAAGCTGAGCAGGAAAACCGACGCCACATATTTACAACTGGACTTAAACAGATCAAAATAGTCTCAGTCTGGCTAAAAGTGCATGATTAAAATGACAAATTATACATATACTCCTCTTTCTTATCTTTCCTTGGGGGAAATGGTTGTGTGACAAACTGGCTGCTCCTCAGGGATTTAATGTCGGGGTTGAGCAAAGACGAGGTCCTGAGTTCAGATCATTTTGTCAGAGCCCAGGCGGAGTGGCGCTGACAAGTGGCAACCACATGTGACCGCATTGGTATAAAGTATTTTAACCGATATTTTAACTGAGACAAGAGATGGGTCTGTAGTCTGTAAGCAAGCAGTGATTGCAGTGATGAGTGTGTATTTGTTGTGTAGTGAAAACAAATAGAACATAAACCAGAGGAAGGTTGTTGATTGGAGATATAGTGAGACTGAGAAACTGAGCAATCTTAAATATCTAACAATCCTTCCATCTCTACCTTTATGCTTCACTTCAGCCTCCTAGTCGTACTTTAAAATCTGAGATATCATGAATTTCTTACAGCTACAAAATCAAACAGAACAACAGAAGTGTCCAAAAAAGCTGAGCTGCCATCTCTGGTACTTACATTTAATTAAAATTCTTATAAAATTGAGGGAGGAAGGATGAAAGGAAGGAAGGATGGAAGGAAGGAAAGGAGGGAGGGAGGAAGAAGGAAGGAATGATGGAAGGGAGGAAGAAGGAAGTAAGGGAGGAAGAAGGAATGAAAGGAGGGAGGGAGGAAGGAGGGAAGGAAAGGAGGGTGGAAGGAAGCTAGGATGGAGGGAGGAAAGAAGAAAGGAGGGAGGAAAGGAAGGAGGGAGGGAAGATAGGGAGGAAAATAGGAAGGAAAGAGGGAGGAAAGAAGGACAGAAGGAAGGAAGGAAGGGAGGAAAGAAGGAACAGTCAAAACAGATGGGATCAATTTGACACGGGAGGACAGTGTCTTTGTTTCCTCCCCCGTACCTTCCCCCTTCCTTCTTTCCTCTGTCCTTCCTTCCTCATTTCCTTTCTCCATCCCTCCCTCCTCCCTCCCTTCTTTCCTTCCCTTCCTTCCTCCCTTCCTTTCCTCCCTTCCTTTCTCCCTTCCTTCCTCCCTTCCTTCCTTCCTTCCTCCCTCACTCCTTTCCTTCCTTCCTTCCTTCCTTCCTTTCTCCCTTCCTTCCTCCCTCCCTTCCTTCCTTGACTCGAGGACAACAGGAGGGTTAACCCTCATCATTAGTGTCTCTCAGGCTTTGTGTCTTACATACAGTTCAGTAACCATCTTCTACCAGAACGAGCCTCATATCCAAAAACAACAAGCCCTCTCACAGGAAGCAGGTAGCCAACAAAAACACTCAACACATCCAGCTGAAAACAACCAAGCAGTTAGCACAACTGACCTAAAACAGCTGAAGTGGGCAGGGCTCTGTGTTCCCAGTAATCTAACATTAGCTTTAGTCCGTGCAATTGACATTCATCTGAAAGATAAAAAGATGCATTGCACCAGAGTATAGTCATTGGCATTTCTATCTGGTGTCCTTGTTATAGTTTGACACAAGGACTACAAACACTAGAAAGGGAAGGTTGGGAAGCTGCATACAAGCATAATATACATCAGGAAGGGAAGGAAACCATGGATTAGTAGACAACCAACAACACAAAACACTACAGTAACCACAACAGCATGAGAAAACATAACAATAAAAAAATTGGTTTGCTTCTGGCACATTTGGTTCCTTAGAAACTTTATTTTTTGCTTCTCTGGATAAGATTTTGAAATTCGTGCATGTTTTCAAATCTGCAGGGAGCTCGTTCTACTCTTTAATAGCTTTGTATGAGAAAGCTGATTGAGCAAGAGCCGTTCTGTGTATGGGAATATTACTCTGCTGCCACATTGAGGTTCTGCTTATCTGCTCCGAAGTCAGATGTACGAAGCTCTTCAGCGGTGGAGGTGCAGTGTTGTTGATCATCTTTAAAACCCAAACGTGCATCAGCACACAAAATTTCAATCTGGCATTTTAATGTATCTCTGAAGCTCTTTATGTTCACTCTCCACTCTCAACTTAAGTATGATTTATTGCAGGGGTGTCGAACTAATTGTAATTCAAGGGCCACATACAACCCAATTTGATCTCAACTGGGCCGGACCAGTAAAACCATTGCATATTAACCTACAAATAATATATAATATATATTATAACTTTACTATAATAAACCATCTATTTACTTAACAAGAATGAGTGCAATTTCAACCATATTGTCTGTGTTTTTGTCATGTTATTTTGCACAGAAGCTGCTGATTGATAGCATTTTGCCAGTGGGCCAGATTGGACCCCTTGGCGGGCCAGCTTTTGCCCGCGGGCCGTACGTATGACACCCCTGATTTATTGCATCTCACCACACACTGTGATGGCAAGGTCTTCGAGTGTGGCCATTTGTAGAAGTTACACATCTTCCTTTAGATGTGGTCGAACACTAAAAAGTAAAAACCGCCATTATCCATATACCTTCTTTATCTACTTTTAAAAGTTACCATCTGTGATCAGATCAGGACATTTTCACTGTCTTGTTTTTAAGAATGAGCTCAGTTATTTTTGTTTAGTTGAGCTTTTAATGAGGCATGTGTGTAAGCTGTTTGCCTACACCTATTTAGTAATCTTACTTTCATTGTTTCATCACTCTCTAAAACACTACACTTGTATTGCGTACACATAAACTAGACTTGTCCATAGTCGTTAGCATGTTTAGATAATGAATGGATGGTTAAAGACGGATTACTTGTCAAGTATGCCGTCCTGTAAGACTCTTGATTCCTCACGTTCACCAGATGCATTGCCAGTCTGACCGCAGTAAAACCACGAGACGCTTCACAGAGATTACTTTGGCATCCTGAGTCGTTATTACGGAAAGAAGAGTGTTAATTAGTGTTTCGTGTAGAGATTTTCCCAGACTGTGCAGAGATCCAAAGCTTCAACTTTTAACCTGTTTTTAGTCAGAGTGGCACAGTTTGACAGACGTTGACTGAAGCTCACGTGGGCGATGCGGTCGCTAAAGTAGAGCTAACTGTCAGAAAGAGATGCTAATGAGTGACTCAACAGCTGAGTCAATGAAGTCTCACATCCAAATATGTAAAAGCTACGTTGGTCTACAGCACAAAACATGTATTGTGCTGTGTCCATAGACTGTATAAAATGGACGTAACATCCGTCACCCATTGGTTTGTGGACTGCTGTTCGGAGGCCAATAGTATCGGATCTGAGCAGCGCCATCTTGAAAATTTCAGGTGCATGCTGGGAAAGTCCTTTTGACACCAAAACGGTCGCCCCCTGGTGGCCTTTTGATAGAATGCAGTTTTAAGTTACTTCTGCGTTGGCCTCATTTCAGAGGACCAGAACTCCCCGCCTGGCTGTGTCTCAAATCTCGTACCTCTGTACTTAAGTATGGAAACATGCAGCATTATGAGTACCATGATGATGCACTCAAAACCGTCAAAAAGTTACAGAGCCCCTCTGGTGACAAAAAAAATTAAATGGTGGCCACTATATCGCTATAACGTGCACACGAAATACCAAATCGTGGCCCCGAAATAGGTATAACGTGCCAATGATGCCACCGGACGAAGCCGTGCAGTTACAGTAGCGCTCACTGTATGTATCAAGTTGCCATGGGAATCTACAGCCTATCAGTAATCAGAATCTAGTTTGTATTGATTTGCAGGTTGTAGTTGTTCTGACTGAACTACTGAATGTGTCTGAAGATTAAAAGTTCACTATATTATTGATAAGTCTGACGTTTACTTGCAGATGAAATGCGTTATAATTCCTTTAACCCTCCTGTTGTCCTCCCGGGTCAAATTGACCCCATCTCTTTTGACTGTTCCTTCTTTCCTTCCTTCCTCCCTCTTTCTTTAATTTTTCCTTCGTTCTCCCCCTCCTTCCCTCTTTCTTTGCTCCCTTCCTTCCTTCTTTCCTTCCACCCTTCCTTCTCTCCTTACTTCCTTCCTCTTTTCCTCCCTCCCTCCTTACTCCTTTCCTTTCTTCCTTCCTTCCTTCTCTCCTTCCTCCCTCCTTACTCCCTTCCTTCCTTCCTTCCTTCCTTCCTCCTTCCTTCCTTCTCTCCTTCCTCCCTTCCTCTTTTCCTCCATCCCTCCTTACTCCTTTCCTTCCATCCCTCCTTCCTTCTTTCCTCCCTTCCTCCTGTCCTTTCTTGACCTGAGGACAACAGGAGGGTTAAACCATTATGTTAACACTTCGATCATGTTTTATGCTAGGTCCTGATTTGCTGAAGCCCGTTCTTACTCTGCTATATTACAGCTAATAGAACCCTGATTAGACAATTGCGCAATCCTTTATTACCATAGACAATATCTGATCAATAAAAATCATTCCAGTCTGTCATGATTAGGTACCAAAAACGATAACGTGGTAAATGCGCAACGGCTGTGTTTGATTTGACACAGTTTACTGTACAGAAGTATTTCGCAATATAAAGCTCTGAAATTGTGACATGCCCATGTTGATTTTGGCCTATTTTTTATTGGCCTGTGTTCACATCAAAAAAAGGCTGACGTGTTTATTTGAAGTGTGTATTTTATTTCCATAATTGTTGAATTTAAGTAAAGTTTAGTTTGTCAGTTATTATGAAGATTTGTTCAGACTTTCTAACGTTGCTATGGTGGTTGCTATGGACTCCACTATCACTGAAACCACATAGTTACACATCATTTGAATCATTGTCTAAAGTTATTGGTGCTGTTATGTCACTTGATATTTAAACTTTTAATTAAAAAAAAACGTAGATTTTAAAGCGCTGCAGGGATTAATTGAATTTTAAATCCAGAATTTGAAGCTTTGTGATTGGTATTTTTCCTTTCTGTCATCATGTTAAGGTTTTATTTTAATAGTTCAACACAAAAAACAGGCTGATTGATTCTGAGTGAAGCAGTCCTTGGATTATATACAATAGAGAGTCTCGACTGATGCATCAGGTTGACGTCAAGCAGCAACTTTAATTCATTCAGTCCGTGAAAACTGTATTGAAGACATACAACAACAAACATCTCACATATGTTTCCACAGCGCACATCAATATTACATGAATGAAAAAGATCTTAATCAAACTATACAATGCTTAAAATCATACACAAATCTTTCTGCATGTTATAAATATAAACAATCAAACATCATACCTCGCTGCGCTCTCCAAGGAATGCAAACATGAGATATGTGTCCTTTTCTTCTGTCATTAAACTGTCAAACTGGCAAATGCGATCGTCCCTTCATCAATCATAAAACTTGTGAACTGACCAAGACGAAGCTCCAGATTGTGCAAATTAAGCATAAAGTGCCAATAATAATCAAACAGACCCGGGCGGAGTATTTATTAATCGCCAGCTGCCACGAAGGCCAAGCAAACCCTGGCGGTGCTGTCTGCAGGACCAATTTCAATGGTACAGGGTATACTGTAGGATATCCGGTCAATTCACACATATAAGTCATATTAAACCAGGCGGGGAGTTCCGGTCTTCTGAAATGAGGCCAACGCGGAAGTAACTTAAAACTGCATTCTATCAAAAGGCCACCAGGGGGCGACCGTTTTGGTGTCAAAAGGACTTCCGTCTCTATACAAGTCAATGGAGAATTCACCAACTTCTCACTTGATTTCTAACCTCAGTAAACGTTTTCAAAATGTGTTTATGGTCTCAATCGCTAGTTTAAAGCCTTCTTCAATGCAGTATGATGTTCATTTGGGACATTTTGGCCTCCCTGATTTTATATGTGACGATAAAGCAGGGTATGCATTAGGGCGTGGCTACGTGGTGATTGACAGGTTGATTGGTTCACAGGTTCAGGAGGGCGCCTCATGCTCCTCCTGATGCCCATATAAGTAGAATCTAGGCTTTTATTTTTCCCAGCATGCACCTGAAATTTTCAAGATGGCGCTGCTCAGATCCGATGTATTAAACACATACAAATTTCAGAATATTTAAGATGTTACAAAAAATAAATTACAGACATTATGCTCATAACCCATCCCATGTTATTATCAAACATATCGAACCAGCACGAGTACAAATCTCAGTATGGTCCTTTACACTGAGAAATGAAGTTTTTTAGTCAAGAGGACGAAGGAAGATTGGGCGGACTAACCCTGAGTTCGACTGTTTTTGTGTTTATCTGCCGATGTCGAACTTCATTCCTTCTTAAATTGCCGTCGGCTGGCCGCAACCCAAATCTGAATGCCACCATATCTCTGTTAAAGAAAAGGCATTTCATACATAGCCTGTGATTGTAAAATGTGACAGTCGCTCGTTTAATTTGATGTTACCAAGACGAACGTGCGGCTGAGGATGTTAATATGAAATCATCTTTCTTCTAGCAACGAGAGTCTGTAATTAATATGGCGCCGCGTCATCCAATGAAGCAACTACAACAGATAACACACATACTAAAAAGTGTGTATTCATGGTTAGTCTCTCATTTGGGTGCAAAACTGGTTGGGTCTAGTTTTTCTTTTTTTCATGCATGTGGTTTGAGTGTCTGTCTGTCTGTGTGTTTATGTGTATGTGAGAGTATAAGAGCATCTGTTAAATGTGTGTGTGTGTGTGTGTGTGTGTGTGTGTGTGTGTGTGTGTGTGTGTGTGTGTGTGTGTGTGTGTGTGAGAAGCTCCATAAGCAGAAACAATGGAACCTGATTACATCTCCCTGCACAGACAGATAGGGTGTGTGTGTGTGTGTGTGTGTGTGTGTGTGTGTGTGTGTGTGTGTGTGTGTGTGTGTGCGCATCAAATCTTGTACCATGACCACATAAATGGGATGGATACAGGGTTATCAAAGGACTTTAGATTGGGCATTGCCATAATTTAATTATTTATTGTAACATGTCACTTTTATTTTTGGCTCTCTTCACCTTCAAATATTTCATACACTTGTTTTTATTTGTCCATATTTCCTTTGTACAGACAATATTTCATTTCAACTTTTATATCACATTCAAAACTACTATCAATTTCAATGTAATATGACTTATTATTATTATTACTACTATTGTTAATACCTTACTTTTGTCTATTTTTGTTCTTTTATTTCATGTTTTTTTTTTACGCAAACACCAACACACATTCTCTCTAAGCTTGTATTGGATAATAAAACTGATTCTGGCTTAAAAGCCCAAAACCAAAAACCATAAAAATACAAAAAAATCTCCAGTGTTGTGTATGTGTCAGTATTTGATGACCTGGGTCTTTTCAGCAGTATTATAATCTTTAATGGTGACTGATGTTTGTCACCATTTCCACTAAAAAAAGTAAAAACTAACATACAAATAACATCATCTTATACATTGGGTCTTCACAGTGTTCACTGAAACTAGGCCTGGGATAGATTGTGTCCATGAAATGAGAAAATTAAACTAAATGCTTCATTAGAAACGTCTCAACCTGGAAAGTAACACAAGTCAGTATGAAGACTCTACATGGTTTCTGCTTTAAAATATAAATATAATTATTATATAAATAAAGACCTATAATCATTTCCACCCGTTTAACAACTAGATATTTAAAATCTGATTACACAAATGTTTTTATTAATGCCCTTAAACTCCTCAGTGTTCTCCCAATTCAGTAGTTAGGGTTACTGAATAATGAAATATCTACTACAGTCAAACATTAAATTAACCCTTAGATGCATGACCTACAGATACCTACACTCTTCCATGAGTGGGGTCAAAACTGACCCCAATTAGAATCAATGCCTTTTATGCTGTAAACTTAAGAAATTTATTTAATTTTGGTTAAAGATGATGATTTTTATTATATTTTGGTCAACAAAAGAATTATTTCATGTTTGACAAGCTCATTTATCACTTTTTTTATAACATTTTTATCCCAAAACAGCTTTCAAAAAGGTCAAAAACGGTCATTTTTGACCCCACGTATGGAAGAGTGTGGTACTGATACAAAAAATGCAATTACTTAAAAAATATAACAATTAGATACAAATCCAAACGGCCTCGTGTCAAAGACAACCTATTTGAGGAATACATGGAAGATTAAACGATACAAATTTAAAATTACAAAGATATTGCAAAAAAACAACCGCTGGGGTCATTTTTGACCCCACTTATGCATCTAAGGGTTAAACTGCATCAAAATGACATTACTGTACAACTAATACGTTTTGTGCTGTGGAGCAACGCAGCTATGAGACTGTGTTGACTGAGCATAGTTTATAATTTAAAGCTGTGGTCTGACCTTATACTTCCTCTCTGTCCATCTCCTAACTCCTAACTGCTAATAATATATATTTACAGTAAAACGTCTCTTCTGTGGATGCAGGAATAATCAGCAGCAGGCTCCACGAGAAACACACAACTATGTAAATCCATAACATTTTCACTTTATTTCCCAAAAGCAGCATTTACTATATATAACTCAACATTTTCACTGCTTTATTTTTTCCTGTGTGTCGCCACATTTTTGGCGCCACACACAGATGTAATCATGAGGAATGGTATGCTTTGCCATTTGGCTGTGATCTAATGTATACTTTTAGTGAAATACACACACACACACACACACACAGTGATGTTAAGCCTTTAACCCTTGTGTCGTCCTCCCGGGTCAAATTGACCCCATCTGTTTTGACTGTTCCTTCTTTCCTCCCTTCCTTTCTATCGTCTTTTCTTCCTCCCTCCTTCCTTCTTTCCGTCTGTCCTTCCTCCCTTCCCTCCTTCCTTCATTCCTTTCCTCCCTCCCTCCTTTTCTTCCTTCCTACCCTCCTTTCCTTCCTTCCATCCATCTTTCCTTCCATCCTTCTTTCCATCCTTCCTCCCTCCTTTTCTTCCTTCCTCCCTCCTTTTCTTCCTTTCTTTCCTACCTTCCCTCCCTCCTTCCTTCCTTCCATCTGTCCTTCCTTCCTTCCATCTTTCCTTCCATCCTTCTTTCCATCCTCCCTCCCTCCTTTTCTTCCTTCCTCCCTCCTTTTCTTCCTTTCTTTCCTACCTTCCCTCCCTCCTTCCTTCCTTCCATCTGTCCTTCCTTCCTTCCTTCCTTCCATCTTTCCTTCCATCCTTCTTTCCATCCTTCCTCCCTCCTTTTCTTCCTTTCTTTCCTACCTTCCCTCCCTCCTTCCTTCCTTCCATCTGTCCTTCCTTCCTTCCTTCCTTCCATCCTTCCTTCCATCCTTCCTTCCATCCTTGACTCGAGGACAACAGGAGGGTTAAACACTATATAGGTTATTATTATCTTATTATCTGGTTTCAGGCTTTAAGGCAACAGTCACTACACATCTGCATCATTCAGCATGTGAGCAGCATTATTGTAGAGGACATGTTATGAAAATGAAAAATATACAGTATGTCCTATTTTAAATGTTCTACTCTTTTCTTGTATGTCCAACATTTTCAACTTCCAGTAAATATGGATAAAGGAAACTTTCAATTTTACCAGACTGAGTCATGGCTCATGTTTTGCCTCTTTTATACCTTTATTTATTGAAAGTTGACTTAAAATGATTTTTTAAAACCATACAGACCTGTCCTAGGTAAGGTAACTTTATTTGTACTCAAAGGTAGATTTGGTTCACAGATTAAGTGATTTGGCTTCATCCACACAGTAACATAGTAACAGTAAAAAGGTAAAGTGCCCTCAGTGTGTCCTATCAAAGTGCAGGATCAAAAAAGGGCATTTAAACCATTATAATACTAAATATGAATTTAACCCTCCTGTTGTCCTCGAGTCAAGGAAAGGAAGGGAGGAAGGGAGGAAAAAGGAAGGAAGGGAGGGAGGAGGGAAGAAGGAAGGAAAGGAGGCAGGAAGGAAGAAGGAAGGACGGAGGAAAGAAGGAAGGAAGGAAGGTAGGAGGGAGGAAGGGACGAGGAAAGAAGAAAGGAAAGGCGGGAGGAAGGAAGGAAAGAAGGACAGAGGAAAGAAGGAAGGAGGTAGTGGGAGGAAAGAAAGAGAGAAGGAGGGAGGGAGGAAAGAAGGAAGGGAGGAAGGAAAGGAAGGAAGGAAGGAAGGACAGAAGGAAGGAAGAAAGGGGGATGGAGGAAGGAAAGAAGGAAGGGAGGAAAGAGAGGAAGGAAAGAAAGAGAGAAGGAAAGAAGGAACAGTCAAAACAGACGGGGTCAATTTGACCCGGGAGGACGACACAAAGGTTAAAAACAAACCAAAATAATCTGCGGCCTGATGGGAGCGGCTGATGTAGTGGGTTCGAGCTAATCTTGCAGGATGGAAGCAGTCGTCCTCTGTAACTAGTAGCTGAGGTTCTCCTATCAGCTACTAGACCATCTAACTATTTGATTTAGGGAGTTAGGGTATTTTTTAGAGACAGAGCAGAAGGATAAAATAGATTTGATAAAAGCACGTTAAAAGACGGTTCAATAAAGTTCGATCAATGTGAAAAGAAGACAGCAGTTTGCCTCAAATGTGAGCTTATCATCAATGATTGTTCCCAGGTTTCTATATCCTTCCACAAACTCTACAGTCTGACCCTTTATAACAGCGGGCTCCTGGACCTTTGGGCATTTCCTATCATTACAATACAAGAGCAAGTTCCCAAAGATGCTCTCTCTAATGCCTCTGAAAGCACTCGGGGAATCAAAGCTGCACAGCTCCAGATTCTGCTGTAGTGTTTGAGGAGGAAGAGGAGGAAATAATGTCCTTCAGCCAAACAGACAGAGAGGACTGGAGTGGAGGCCATGGCTGCACTGTTAACCGTTACATACTGTATAGGTTCAAATTTGACCCATTTTTACATTTGATCATTTGTAAAACACCTGATACACATTATATTAGTTGGACTTTTCCTTATGTGACCAACAGTATATAAAAAATGAGAAGAAAATGCATGTTTCTTTTTTTTTGTGCACTTGTTATACATTTCTGTGAGCCATAATAAAATGATTGATAAATGTCTTTTCTCCATAAATAGACAGAATACACTCTGCTTCCTTATTAAGGATTAATCAAACATTTATTAATGACTGATCAGGAATTTATGAATGTGAATTGGTGTAGAGACTAATTATGAGTCAAAATGTATGTAAGGGTTAATGTGATGTATGTAAATATGTGGGCAGCAATCCTATGACTTGTAAATGAGAATATACCCACGCAAAAGTCTGCATGGAGAATGATATAAAAGTACAATAGTGTGTGAGAAGTTTACAGCCTGTTATGAATCTCAGTGCTGTGTGATAGACAGCGTCCATATAAATAACATCTCTATAACATATATAATATACAGCACTACTACTTTTATGTGTTTGTAATTAGAGAGAGAGCAAGAAAAGAGAAAGAGAGAGACCTTTGTTCAGTCTCCTCATGCTTTATGTGATCATATATTATGTTTTAACAGCTGAATTCACAATCTAGTTATTCTCATTTACTCATCTTTATGTTTCTGTTGTCAGATGTTTTGAATAGTATGAAATGTGACCACAGCTCATTACTTCTACCTGTTATACAGCAGGCATCACCAAGCTGTGATGCTGCAGATAAAAACATTGTTTTATGATGATGATGTCATCCGACAAAATAAACACAAGTACAGATTAACCCTCCTGTTGTCCTCGGAGGAAAGAAAGAAGGAAGGTAGGAAGGAGGAAGGAAAGGAGGGAGAATGGAAAGGAAAGGAAGGAAGGAAGGAAATGAGGAAAGGAAAGAAGGGAGGAAGGGAAGGAAGGTAGGAGGGAGGAAGGAAAGGAAGGAAGGAAGGACGGAGGAAAGAAGGAAGGACGGAGGAAAGAAGGAAGGAAGGGAGGAAGAAGGAAGGGAGGGAGGGAGGAAGGAAGGATGGAAGGGAGGACGAAGGAAGGAAAGGAGGAAGGGAGGAAAAAGGAAGGAAGGGAGGGAGGAAGGAAGGATGGAAGGGAGGACGAAGGAAGGAAAGGAGGAAGGGAGGAAGGAAGGAAAGGAGGGAAGAAGGAAGGAAGGTCGGAGGAAAGAAGGAAGGTAGGAGGGAGGGAGGGAGGGAGGGAGGGAGGGAGGGAGGGAGGGAGGGAGAAAGGAAAAGAGGAAGGGAGGAAGGAATGAAAGAAGGACAGGCGAAAGAAGGAAAGAGAGAGGAAGGAAAGAAAGAGAGGAGGGAGGTAGGAAAGAAGGACAGAAGGAAGAAAGGAAGGTAGGAAACAGACGGGGTCAATTTGACTGTCAAACTGCTGTAAATGTATATTGAATATGTTTCTAAAGGAAGCAAAATGTAAACAAACAAAGACTGAATTATACCATAAATACATCAGAGTTTGGTTTGATTGGTTTACAACCCTCAAATAAAACATCAGTATCAGCTTTTTCTTTAGACTTTAATGATATTTATGAGAGTAGACAAAGAGCTGAAGATAATCTTTATCACACAAGATGTAAAAAAAAAGAAAAGTATGAAACCATGTGAACCCCTCCCAGAAAGGACCAGGTCGTTTATATCTATGAGCTCACGACTCTGAACCACTGACTCACTGATCGACCCGTCATAAAACATGACTCATATCATCCTGATTTTGACTTTATCACACGACCCCATAAGGTCACTTTCCCATAACGCATCTCTTCTCTATCTCCTGACCCTTTGCCGCTACCTTCCTGCATGTGTGCGTGCCCAAGGAAAAAGAAAAAGACATTATTCCTGATTTCCAGAGGTGGACAGAACTTCACTACTTGAGTAACAGTATAGATACTCCTCGTCAAATATTACTCTAATACAAGTAAAAGTAGCTTATAGTCAAAATATTACTTAACCCTCCTGTTGTCCTCAAGTCAAGGAAGGGAGGAAGGAAGGAAAGGAGCAAGGTACGAGGGAGGAAGGAAAGAAGGAAGGAGGGAGGAAGGAAAGGAGGGAGGAAGGAGGAAGGGAAGGAAGGAAGGAAGGAAAGGAGGGAGGAAGGAAGGAAAGGAAAGAAGGAAGGAAAGAAGGACGGAAAGGAGGAAGGTAGGAGGGAGGAAGGAAAGAAGGAAGGAGGGAGGAAGGAGGAAGGGAAGGAAGGAAGGAAAGGAGGGAGGAAGGGAGGAAAGGAAAGAAGGAAGGGAGGAAGAAAAGGAAGGAAGGACGGAAGAAAGAAAGGAGGGAGGAAGGTAGGAGGGAAGGAAAGAAAGGAGGGAGGAAGGAAGGAAGAAAGGAAAGAAGGAAGGACGGGAGGAAGGTAGGAGGGAAGGAAAGAAAGGAGGGAGGAAGGAAGGAAGAAAGGAAAGAAGGAAGGACGGAAGAAAGAAAGGAGGGAGGAAGGTAGGAGGGAAGGAAGGAAAGGAGGGAGGAAGGAAGGAAAGGAAAAAAGGAAGGACGGAAGAAATAAAGGAGGGAGGGAGGAAAGAAGGGAAGGAAGGAAGGAGGGAAGAAAAGAAGGAGGGAGGAAGGAAAGGAGGGAGGACGGAGGAAGGGAAAGAAGGAAGGAAGGGAAGGAAGGAAGGAAAGAAGGAAGGACAGAAGAAATAAAGGAGGGAGGGAGGGAGGAAGGAAAGGAGGGAGGAAGGAAAGAAGGACAGAGGAAAGAAGGTGGGGAGGAAGGTAGGAGGGAATGAAGGAAGGAAAGGAGGAAGGAAAGGAAGGAAGGAGGGAAGGAAAGAAGGAAGGAATGGAGGAAATAAGGAACAGTTAAAACAGACGGGGTCAATTTGACCCGGGAGGATGACACAAAGGTTAAGTAAAAGTATTTGCTTAAACATTTACTGAAGAGGAGATACAGGAAAGGAAAGAGAGAGACAAATACGAAAGATTTAAGCTCTCCTTTTCGAGGAGTCAGTGTTGTGAGAACGCTAGCGTGAGAGTCACTAAAAGAGAAAGAGAGAGAGAGAAAATGACAGGGGGGATGAGAGAAGACAACAGGACTTAAGAGATGATAGACAAAAACAAGTGCCGCTACCTTCCTGCATGTGTGCGTGTGCCCAAGGAAAAAGAAAAAGACATTATTCCTGATTTCCAGAGGTGGACACAACTTCACTACTTGAGTAACAGTATAGATACTCCTCGTCAAATATTACTCTAATACAAGAAAAAGTAGCTTATAGTCAAAATATTACTTAACCCTCCTGTTGTCCTCAAGTCAAGGGAGGGAGGGAGGAAGGAAGGAAAGGAAGGAAGGAAAGGAGGGAGGAAGGAAGAAGGGAAGGGAAGGAAATGAGGGAGGAAGGAAGGAAAGGAAAGAAGGAAGGAAAGGAAAGAAGGACGGAAAGGAGGAAGGAGGAAGGGAAGGAAGGAAGGAAAGGAGGGAGGAAGGAAGGAAAGGAAAGAAGGAAGGGAGGAAGAAAAGGAAGGAAGGACGGAAGAAAGAAAGGAGGGAGGAAGGGAAGGAAAGAAGGAAAGGAGGGAGGAAGGAAGGAAAGGAAAGAAGGAAGGGAGAAAGAAAGGAGGGAGGAAGGTAGGAGGGGAGGAAGGAAGGACAGAAGGAAAGGAAGGAAGGAGGGAGCGAGGAAGGAAGGAAAGGTGGAAGGAAGGAAAGGAGGAAGGTAGGAGGGAGGGAGAAAAGAAGGAAGGAGGGAGGAAGGAAGGAGGAAGGGAAAGAAGGAAGGAAGGAAAGGAAGGAAGGAAGGAAGGAAAGAAGGAAGGACAGAAGAAATAAAGGAGGGAGGGAGGGAGGAAGGAAAGGAGGGAGGAAGGAAAGAAGGACAGAGGAAAGAAGGTGGGGAGGAAGGTAGGAGGGAATGAAGGAAGGACAGAAGGAAAGGAAGGAAGGAGGGAGGGAGGACAGAAAGAAGGACAGAGGAAAGAAAGAGAGAAGGAGGGAGGGAGGAAAGAAGGAAAGGAGGAAGGAAGGAAGGGAAGGAGGGAAGGAAAGAAGGAGGGAGGGAGGAAAGAAGGAACAGTTAAAACAGACAGGGTCAATTTGACCCGGGAGGACGACACAAAGGTTAAGTAAAAGTATTTTCTTAAACATTTACTGAAGAGGAGATACAGTAACGGAAAGAGTAAGAGACAAAAACAAAAGATTTAAGCTCTCCTTTTCGAGGAGTCAGTGTTGTGAGAACGCTAGCGTGAGAGTCACTAAAAAAGAAAGAGAGAGAGAGAAAATGACAGGGGGGGATGAGAGAAGACAACAGGACTTAAGAGATGGGAGACAAAAACAAGTGCCGCTAGTCAAAATATTACTTAACCCTCCTGTTGTCCTCGAGTCAAGGGAAGAAGGGAGGAAGGAAGGAAAGGTGGAAGGAAGGAAAGGAGGAAGGTAGGAGGGAGGAAGGAAAGAAGGAAGGAGGGAGGAAGGAAAGGAGGGAGGGAAGGAAGGAAAGGAAAGAAGGAAGGGAGGAAGAAAAGGAAGGAAGGAAGGAAGGTAGGAGGGAAGGAAGGAAGGACAGAAGGAAAGGAAGGAAGGAGGGAGGGAGGGAGGAAGGAAGGAAAGGTGGAAGGAAGGAAAGGAGGAAGGTAGGAGGGAGGGAGAAAAGAAGGAAGGAGGGAGGAAGGAAAGGAGGGAAGAAGGAGGAAGGGAAAGAAGGAAGGAAGGAAAGGAAGGAAGGGAGGAAAGAAGGAAGGACAGAAGAAATAAAGGAGGGAGGGAGGGAGGGAGGAAGGAAAGGAGGGAGGAAGGAAAGAAGGACAGAGGAAAGAAGGAAGGGAGGAAGGTAGGAGGGAATCAAGGAAGGACAGAAGGAAAGGAAGGAAGGAGGGAGGGATGACAGAAAGAAGGACAGAGGAAAGAAAGAGAGAAGGAGGGAGGGAGGAAAGAAGGAAAGGAAGGAAGGAGGGAAGGAAAGAAGGAGGGAGGGAAAGGAAAGAGAGAGACGAGAAAAACAAAAGAAAGAGAGACAAATACGAAAGATTGAAGCTCTCCTTTTCGAGGAGTCAGTGTTGTGAGAACGCTAGCGTGAGAGTCACTAAAAGAGAACGAGAGAGAGAGAAAATGACAGGGGGGGATGAGAGAAGACAACAGGACTTAAGAGATGGGAGACAAAAACAAGTGTTGGACATGAGAACAGAGGCGCTGTGTGTTTTCGGTGGGAAAGGTCGTATATTGTCCTGCGGTGCTGCTGCATTAATTACAGGAAGAGGAATGATAAGCTGTGCCGCAGCAGCGCTATGAATAGAGAGACAGACAGAGAGACAGACAGATAGCTGACAGTGCAGCCGGATGCTGACTGACTGTCTCTTTAGTTTACTCACAGTTCAAGATGAAGTCATGAAGTAAAGCAGCGTTTTGTTCCTTTTCTGACTGTAAGCAGGTAGAAACACAAGAGGAAGGTAAGTGATTAGACCAAAACTGCTATTTAACCCCTTACACACACCCTGAATGATTTTATTTGAAACTGAAACTATATAACTTCTCTTAAAGTGGCCTAAAATATACAAAAAAAGTTCATTATATTTCAAATTTCTGTATTTTTTGGCACCGTTGGGTCAGTGTTGATTGTTGGTTTTGATGATTTTAATGGTTATAATGAAACCTACCATTCAAATTGTCAGGGCCCGGTAGTGTTGTGATGTATTTTTGTAGGTTTAGTTTTTGTCTTGTGTACTTCCTGTTTTATTTTGGTGTGTTTTCCCTTGTCTTGTCTAGCTTCCTCCCCTCCTGTTTGCTTCCAATCCCCTAATGTGCTACACCTGTGCATCATTAGTCTCCTGGGTGTATATGTGGTGTGCTCTTTCATACGTGAGTGCCCTGTCAGAGTTCTTGTCTTTAGTGTTATCGACCCGTTTTTCCGTTTGGACCCCGAGTTTTAGCCTGAGTGATTCTGTACTTCTGCCTGTGTGTTGAATTTCCTGGTTTTTGACTTTTGGATTGATTAAAACAACTACTGAGAACTCTTCATCCCTGTGTCTCTGCATTTGAGTCCACCTGGTCGGTTCTTGACACAAATTGTGTTGCATCCTTCACTTTCAATGAATTAATAGAAATAATGAAAGCTTTCAACCATAGACTGCATATAAGAAGTGGACGTAACATCCATCCGTGACGTCACCCATTGGTTTGTGGACTGCTGCTCGGAAGCCATTAGTATCGGATCTGAGCAGCGCCATCTTGAAAATTTGAGGTGCATGTTACGAAACCAGCTCGTAGGGGAAAAGGGAAAGTAACAGTGTAGCTAATGGTACTTTTCTTACCCTGGCCCAACTCTGGGTAACCCAAACACACGACCTGCTACACAGAATGACTATCCAAGACTGATCTATGGTGTCTGCCTCCGTTGGCAGCACACACCGGCCTTTTATCCGCCGTCACTCTCCTTGGAGCCGCCCCACACCAATCAGCCTAATTCACCACCAGCCGCCAGTCATCAGCTTCCCAGGATCTACTGCAAACCATGGGGTGGACACACACACACACACAGGAAGGGGAGAAACAATACATACGGCTTAAGGCCATAACAGTGCATGTCGGGAAAAAAAGAACCCGGATTCTACTTATATGGGCATCAGGAGGAGCAAGAGGACGGAGCGGGGGAGGTTGCGAGGGCTGGATCTCGAGGTAGGTACTATAGTAATGGAAAAGCTCATTCCTGGTACCAAACCGAGTCGAGTCCAGCCGAGTAGAGCTATAATAATGTTGTTTATTTGATCGTGAACCTCAGTATTAGACTATTTAAAATATTTGCCAACAACAACGACTGAATATTTGAGTTTAATAACATTTGAATACTTATCATCTGTTACTGTTTTAATCGTGAGCTATTGTGAAACACTCCTCCATTCCTTCAGTGTGTTGAAAGGCCAAGTGTTTCTAACTCTGATCAATCAGTCAATGACTCACCGCGTCTGAATGCGATCGAAAATTGCTTCATTAATTTTATTTATTAATACAAAGTTAAATGGCGTCAATGTGCCTCTCCCAACCGGTGGAAACAGATGGACGAGCCCGGTTCTGTTTGAGGTTTATTCCCGTTAAAGGAGAGTGTTTCCTCGCTGCTGACGCCATGTGTTGCTCATGTGGGGGAATTTTTGGGGGATTTGGCTCAGCAGGAGCAGCTCCAGGTGAGATGATTAGTTGAGTCATCCCAGCTGAGCTAATCAACCTCTCTTTGTCTCTGCAGTAGCGTCTGAACTGGATGAGGGTTGCACACAGACAGAGAGACAAAAGTTTGAGTTTGTTTTCGTCGGTGGAGACGTGACTGGACAGAGGAACGCCACGTCAGTTTAATGTGCGAATAAAAAGGTTTAAACCATAGACTGTATATATAATGAACGTAACAGCCGTGACGTCACCCATTGGTTTGTGGACTGCTGCTCGGAGGCCAATAGTATCGGATCTGAGCAGCGCCATCTTGAAAATTTCAGGTGCATGCTGGGAAAAATAAAAACACGGATTCTACTTATATGGGCATCAGGAGGAGCATGAGGCTCCCTCCTGAACCTGTGAACCAATCAACCTGTCAATCACGACGTAGCCACGCCCTAATGCATACCCTGCTTTATCGTCACATATAAAATCAGGGAGGCCAAAATGTCCCAAATGAACATCATACTGCATTGAAGAAGGCTTTAAACTAGCGATTGAGACCATAAACACATTTTGAAAACGTTTACTGAGGTTAGAAATCAAGTGAGAAGTTGGTGAATTCTCCATTGACTTGTATAGAGACGGAAGTCCTTTTGACACCAAAACGGTCGCCCCCTGGTGGCCTTTTGATAGAATGCAGTTTTAAGTTACTTCCGCATTGGCCTCATTTCAGAGGACCGGAACTCCCCGCCTGGTTTAAACCTGGGGTATCATAATGTCCGTGTTATTTTCCAGTACCTTAAAGTAGCATTGTTACATCAGCATCTGTGTCTAGTGGCTAGATTATAGACTGTTGAATAAATACAGTAGAATTAATTTATTAGGATTTACACTCAACTGGTGGGATGCAAATAAATAAGAATAACATAAGTAAATGTTATTTTCTTATGTCAAATAAAGATGGCATTTTAAAATAAAGTGCATTACAGAAAGCTTTTGATTGGGATTCTTTTACTTTTAAACTTAAACCATAAACTTAATTGTGTGTGTGTGTGTAGATTGGCTATGCTCATTAATCTCCCACTCCTATTTTACCGTAATAGCTGGAGAAGCTGCACCCGTTAAAATAGAAATGCTCTGACAATATTTAACCAACCTCAATATTTCATCAGTTACAGGTCTGGATCCAGGCTGCAGTCTTTTTAATACAAATTTAAGAGTTGGGTCTAGACCTGCTCTATGTGAAAAGTGCCTTCCCTGCATCTTTATCAGTGTTTGTCACAGTCTCAGTCTCAGCGTCTGACCCTCAGACTCTTTAAAGCTGTGTTTTTCCAAAAAGGGAAAAATTAATTTGTTTACTTTCAGCCTTTCGTAGCCGCTTGGAAAAAAAAAACAAAAACACCACTCTCATTTTCACGCTCATATTTATAAAAAATTATTCAATCAGGGTTTGGACTGAACTTTCATGCACTGCAGGAGTCTGAAGCCGACTCAGCATGTAAAGGTTTTGCAGTTCAAGGGGAATTTTGGTTAAAAAAAATGTTAATTTTTCAATCACGCCCATGCATTTCATAAAACATCACACATAAACACATAAATGACCGTGCCGACATCTAAACACAAGCACAGTTCTGCAAAACAGGCTCATTTTCTCATTGAGCAGCATCTTTTGGAGTTGTACAGTGGCTTTTCAATGACTTTCATGGGATTGTGAAACTCCGCTTGGAGCCTACTCAGCATGCCAAAGAGTCGAAAGAGAAAAAAACACATAATTACCAAAAAAAGAATGTAACAAGGTTTATTCATGCAGCGTCAGCAGGGTGCAACATCGAAAACTAGGGGGAAAAAAATAACCAGAGCTTTCAAAAATAAACTTTTATATAGCTAATGTAACTTTGTGCATGCTGCGGGTCTTCCACTGTCAACAAGACACCCGACTAACTGTCTCAGTGGATTTTTCCAGGTTTTGGTAACTTATGAAGCAGATCACACCTCATCCTGTTTCATGTATTTTGATGTTATTTTAGGATTTCACACACAGGTGGTTAAAGTAAGATGAGTTGTCGGTGAGCTGTGATACTTTTTCTTACAGTATTTATTTATGCTATAATTATTACTATTAAATCATTAATTGAGGCACAGTTTGATTAAACCAGGGATGTCAAACTCATTTTCCTTAAAGGGCCAAATACAGCCCAATTTCATCTGATGTGGTCCGGAGCGAAGGAAGGATGGAAGGAAGAAAGAAAGGAAGGAAGGATGGATGGAAGAGAATACAGGGAAGGAAGGATGGAAGGATGGAAGAGAAGACAGGAAAGGAAGGATGGAAGGAAGGAAGAGAAGACAGGAAAGGAAGGATGGATGGATGGAAATATGGATGGAAGGAAGGAAGGAAGAAAGAGAAGACAGGAAAGGAAGGAAGAAAGAGAAGACAGGAAAGAAAGATGGAAAGAAGGATGGATGGAAGGAAAGAAAAGAAGACAGGAAAGAAAGACGGAAATAAGGATGGATGGAAGGACAGATGGATGGAAGGAAGGAAGGAAAAGAAGACAGGAAGGAAAGTGGGCCGGATTGGACCCCTCGGTGGACCGGTTCTGGCCCACGAGCCTCATGTTTGACACCCCTGGATTAAACTGAGGTGCTTTCTGTTCCCTGTCGCTGCAGGAACAGCTAAGAAGACAAGAGACCAGTTTAAAGGCTTATTATAATACCAGAATCCAAAATACTGCTCAGTAATATATAGTTTTATTATTAGACAGGGTTTTAAAAGTAAGGAAATGTAACTCAACCATCATTTTATCAGTGGCATCCAACTAAAAGAATGTGTATGTATGACTTCAGAGTCATAAAGTTTAAATTACTCCTATATATTAGAAATAATTAGATTTTAGTTTACTTCAAAGCAGGTTATACAGCATGAAATCAACCACAAAGATGAATGTATTTTGTATTCTTTCTGCACCATCCATCCGTCCATGCAATACCATAGACTGTATATAAGAAATGGACGTAACATCCGTGATGTCACCCATTGGTTTGTGTCTGCTGCTCGGAGTATCGGATCTGAGCGGCACCATCTTGAAAATTTCCGGTGCATGCTGGGAAAAATAAAAACACAGATTCTACTTATATGGGCATCAGGAGGAGCATGAGGCGCCCTCCTGAACCTGTGAACCAATCAACCTGTCAATCACGACGTAGCCACGCCCTAATGCATACCCTGCTTTATCGTCACATATAAAATCAGGGAGGCCAAAATGTCCCAAATGAACATCATACTGCATTGAAGAAGGCTTTAAACTAGCGATTGAGACCATAAACACATTTTGAAAACGTTTACTGAGGTTAGAAATCAAGTGAGAAGTTGGTGAATTCTCCATTGACTTGTATAGAGACGGAAGTCCTTTTGACACCAAAACGATCGCCCCCTGGTGGCCTTTTGATAGAATGCAGTTTTAAGTTACTTCTGCGTTGGTATCATTTCAGAAGACCGGAACTCCCCGCCCTGTGCAATACACAGTTTTCCAGCACTACTTTCCTCCTGATCCTGTCTTCATTTAATTAAAGTAAGATGAATTAAAGCCAATAAAACGGAGGAATGTATGAGTAACAAACAGCTCACACAAAGGATGATAATTGTAGCTTATGTATTGAAACTCTTTTAAGAAGTTCAGCTCCAGCAGATGAGAGCAACACAACCAAAAAGGAGAATTTAAGAGGAAGATGCCTTTAAAGCATTAAAGAACCAATATGTAACTTTTCTGCATTTAAATGTCTAAAAGGGCACTAGATCTAAGTTTTATATTTTGTTGAGTTGTGTACTTCTAACAGGTTTCAAACCAACAGAAATCCATAATTTTAATCAATGTAACGGTCCGTTTAATTTATTCGCCTGTTAATGACATCATATCCTCTTTTATGCACGCAGCAGTGTTGTAGTTGTCTGCCAGAAAATGTGGTAAATTGATTTTCTTATCCAGTTTAAGCTCAAGCTTTTTTGCAGTACAATCTTGATCATTTTAATACATATCATTTATATTTATACTGATTGTAGCTGCTACAAGGATTGCTGCCAAATGAAATGTCATTGTATTTCGCCGTGCAATGACAATAAAGCTTCTTATCTTATCTTATTTTTAACCCTTTCAAGCATATTAGTCACTAAAGTGGACAGCTATTCAAAAGCTGTTTTCTTACATATGCATGATGATGGATTTTGATGCATAGTTGCACTTTAGCTTAGAATGCACCCCCCCCCCCTCTCTCTCTCTCTCTCTCTCTCTCTCTCTCTCTATCTCTCTCTTTCTGTCTCTCTCTCTGTCTCTCTCTCTCTCTCTCTCTCTCTCTCTCTCTCTCTCTCTCTCTCTCTCTCTCTCTGTCTATCTATCTATCTAAAATGCAAATTCAAAGTGCTTTATTAGCATGACTGTTTAAACACAGTAAGAAAAGAAAAGAAAGAAGAATATAATACAATCAATGTGAATACATCCCAATTATCTCTCTATCCATCCATCCATCCCCCTCTCTCTCTCTCTCTCTCTCTCTCTCTCTCTCTCTCTCTCTCTCTCTCTCTCTCTCTACCTGTTTCCTGTCGGCCTCTCTGCCATCTACTGTCTAATAAATGCAAAAAAAGCCCAAAACAAAACCTTAAAAAGAATAAAATCCTGACTAAGGTTCTCATAATTAATGCATGAAAGGGTTAACTATCTATTTTAACCACATGACGGATTTTAATCATCAGAGTTGCACTGATCTTTTTTAACATGAAGCTGCTTCACTCAGTGTGTTTTTACTGGTTTTAATCACCAACTCATATTTATTTTGGAGAGGAAGAGAAGACCTCTGCAGAGAATTCAGCCTCCTGGTAAGAAAAAAAACATAAAAACAACCTTCCTGATGGTGTGGATGTTAAGCAGAAGCCTTTAGTGTCTGTAATCTGTCCAAGTACACAAACTATAATCACTCAATAACACTGAATTATATCCTCTGGTGCTTTAATCTCCAGGTGATTTGAGCAAATTTAGCTAAAATGTGAACCAGGTCAAAGCTTCTCTGAATTAGAATATGAGATGTGATGTGGAAATAATTGTTAGTTTGAAGAGGAACTGACCAAGCAAGTTTTTTTTTCGATGGGTCAGATTTAAGTGATAGTGAAAATGAAAGCTGCTGCTGAGAACTCATCATGCTAACGTAAGCCCGATATTTAAAAAAAAAAGGTCAAAGGTCAGACGAATTATATGTGTGAGAGACAGCGTGCATGGCCGTCTGTGTTTGTGTCAACTGTTCTTTTGTTTGTACCTTTCTCCATTATGCAACCGTGTGTGTGTGTGTGTGTGTGTGTGTGTCAGTGTGTGATAGAGGTGGGGGATTCCCGCAGCGACCCGTGTTAACATGTATGTGTGTGTGTGTGTGTGTGTGTGTGTGTGTGTGTGTGTCTCCCATCCATCATCACACACACTTCCCTCCTTCAGCGTGTTTGAAAATAGAACGGTGTGTGAACATGACCTCTCCCACACATAAACACACACACACACAGACACACACACACACACACACACACACACACACACACACACACACACACACACACACACACACACACACACACTAGTAAACACACCCATTACGATGCCATTGTGTCTTGGTTTCTTGTCCAGAATGTGGGTGCGTGTTTGTTTGTGTTTGTGTGTCTCGTGTGTGTGTGCATGTGTGCGTGCATGTGCGTGTGTGTGTGTGTGTGTGTGTGCGTGTGCGTGTGTGTGCGTGTGTGTGTGTATTATCAGGAGCTGTAAGGAAAAATGTCCCGCTTGCCATGTCCTCCCTCCTTCTTTCTGTCTCTCTCGCTCTCTTTTCTTTCTCGCCACAAAGTCTGGAGTCGC
>NW_026910343.1:0-50000 GCF_963691925.1 Scomber scombrus | reverse complement strand
TTTTAGTTGAAGAATGACTTTTAAAAATTTCATATCTGACTTTTTCACTTTCAATTTCCACCGAGTTAAGACAGCAGCTGTGTTTCTGTATTACAACATGAACAAATAGTATTTAGAAGTGTTAGAATATATTTAATCCAAGAGGTTTAAAAATTTCCATCAACTTTTCATCATTCCCATATTTTGTTTATAGAGCATTTTTCTGGGAATGTAACACTTCTCTGCAGCCGGTGCTCCTGATTTCAGAGCCGCTGAAAGTTAATGTTCACACTCTTTATTTTATCTTATAGCAACAAACACTAGCATTTCTGTTCATTCATGTCTCTCCCTCTGACTTACATCTCACTACATCTTTATATTACTGTGATGGAAGGTGTGTGAGACGGAAACGGTAACTTTAGCGTGGGAATATTTCCACTATTTTAGAAAGTGTGACATGTGGCAGGCACTTGGAACAGAAGAGGAACGTCTACTTGATCATAAAATGTTGCGCAACTACTGTTTATTATCATTATTATTTAATTAATCTCATATTTTTAAAAGGAATCAGTGAATATTTGACATTTCTGCTTCATTAAGACTTAAAAAATGAACCAATTTCCAAATTTAACTTTATATTAATGGAATATTTAATGAATCAACTACTTGCTTTAGGGTTGAAACTGCTTAAAATGCATAAAAATAACTGTTATATGTTTAATAAAGGCACAAAAATAACAATTTAGTAAAGTTTTTCTATATTTTTATGCACATTCTCTGTTAAAGTGGACTTTAAATGCAGCTGAACTCAAGAGACTGTTTGGCTTCTGCATCGATTGAAACGACAACTTTACTGCCGCACAATATGCCCTGAACCCCCTAACACCCCCCCTGACCCCCTCACCCTTCACCGCACCCCCCCACCCCTCACCCAGCCCCTGATCGCCCATATGCTCGCCTGTCTCTCTCTCTCTCTTTCTCCCTCAGTGAGTTGTTGTTAAGCTCAGCCACTAATCGCTCTGGTTGGGACTGTGGTCGACTGTGTTACCACCGTCCTGCCCTCAGATACACACACACACACACACACAGGCACACCCACACTGTAAGCCCACATTAACACATATAACACATATTGTGTGTGTGTCAGTGTGTGTGTGTGTGTGTGTGTGTGTGTGTGTGTGTGTGTGTGTGTGTGTATTCTTGTTTAGTCTCTCATTTGTTTGCAAACTTATTCTTGGTGTCATTTTTAATGTGTGTCCTTGTTTCACGCATGTAGGTTGACTGTCTGTCTGTCTGTGCATTTATGTATACGTTTGAGTGTGTGTGTGTGTCAGTGTGTGTGTGTGTGTGTGTGTGTGTGTGTGTGTGTGTCTGTTTGCATGCGTGCGTGTCTTGAATGTGTGTATTGGTGTGTGTGAGAAGCTCCATTCTCAGTTGGGCAGAAACAATGGAATCTCTCTGATTACATCTCCCTGTACAGGCGGACAGGGTGTGTGTGTGTGTGTGTGTGTGTGTGTGTGCATGTGTGTGTGTGTGTGTGCGTGAAGCTTCAGGGGGGAGGAAAGGGTGGCGGTCACGGAGGAGGAAAGAGGGGGAGGCAAAGTTTTGGACCTCCCCGCTCCCTCCTTTTCTCTGTCTCCCACACACACTCGTCCCTTCCCCTCACGCCTGGCTGGCGTCTCATTGGTTAAATTCCCAGCTATATATTTATCTGATTGGTCAGGGTGGGGTATATATACACAGCGTGGGTTGGTTAAATCTGGCCACAAGTTTCAAAACTTTCAAACAGGACAGACAGACGAGAGACAGTGAGTCAGACAGCCTGAGTGACGGAGGGGAATTGAGCTTTGGACAAACCGCTTCACCACATACTCCAAACAAGAACTGTTGTCTTTTGAGAAAAAAAAAAAAAAAAAAAGAGTGAAGAAAAAGAAAGAGGCAGAGTCATTGTGGATCATTTTCAGGGGGAATATCCTGCACCAGAATTTGTTTGTTTTCTCTTCCTTTCTTTCTCCTCTTCCCTCTCCTCTCAGATCTCGATGTTTTTCTTTGGAATTTCTGCTCCAAATCCATCAGATTCCTCTCTTGATCTTAATCCTCTTTGTTTTCAGTTACAATTTTTTTCCAGAACTTTGCAACCCAACAAACTGAGACAGACGTTTTCAGAATCTCACTTGGACTAAAAACAAAGCCGAACCCGAGCCCGGCTCTGGAATGAATTTAACCGAGCCCTCTCTTCTGCATCCCAGTCGGGTGTCCCTCAGGGGTCCCTGGGCATCTGGGACTCCGAGCCCTGCCTCAGATTCCGAAATGGGTTTTGAGCAGAGCCTCTCCGGAGACTGCAGCTCTCCCGACGGCCTCGGAACAGGAAACATGAGGAGAGCAGAACCGAGGATTACTCTGACACCCGGTTCAGGGGGACAGAGTCCGGACCTGAGCCAGACAGGAGGCCTGGGAGCAGCCGATGGGAAGGCCGCGGGGGGCGAGCAGAGGATCCGCAGGCCCATGAATGCCTTCATGGTCTGGGCTAAAGATGAGAGGAAGCGACTGGCCCTGCAGAACCCCGACCTGCACAACGCTGTGCTCAGCAAGATGCTCGGTAAGACTTCAGACTCATAACAGCAAAAAAAAACATATAAAACTTAATTTAAAGCATCGAAACTCTCCAGTGAATCCAGACTTAAGAGATCCAATTCGAGTTAGCAGCTTTTTAAAAGTTAAAAGCATCAAATGTGAGTCAATTAATTTCTCATGCATTCATTTTTAACTTTATTGGAGCGTGAAATCTGCAGCATCAGGACAGTTTTAAATCATCCAAAATATCAGCAAAACAAAAAAGTTTTATAACAGAACTTGTGGCTAAATAGTTTTTTTGCAGTTTTTTTGCTTTATTGCTCAACAGACAAAACCAACAAATCACAATTTAATCCATAAAGAACATCAAACCAGAAGGACTGTAATAAAAAATGTCTGGCACATAAATCTATAACATGACTGCACAATATGTGGTCTGATAGTACATCACATTACATCATCTTTTAACATCATACATCATTTAAATATACCTTTAAAGCAATCCACTTCTAACCTAAATTTCCTAAATGTCAAGATTGACCCTAAATCTAACCGTTTCCCCCTTTATAGACTATTTCCACTTGGTTTATTTTATCACAGGTAAATTGCAGAGGAAGCTTTTTTTTTGTTGGAATCTGTGAACGTGTGTTCAAGATTTTTAAAATTTACAGTGTTGGCAGGTTTTTTGAGTTTGAGTTTCACGTGTTAACAACTTCACTCTTTGCCCCTGGAGCAGTAAACTGACATCTGTACTAAATTATGATTGGCTGGCGACCAAACTGTACAGCTTCCCCCCGTGTTAGATGTTGTCAGCTGATGTTTTATCTCAAACAATTTTTTTGAAGTGAGATGAAAATAATATTTCACTCTTTAAAAAACTCCTCATTAAAGTGAGAATCTGACGCTTACTGGGGAAAGATGTAAAAACTGTGCAGGGATCATAAATATGGTTATCTAGAAACTTCTCAAACCACCCCTGCAGCATAAATCACCTCTCTTCTGTCCATCCATGTGCTCATTATGCTCTAAATGCCATACTTCTGCAAAATAAGGAATCCGCTATAACCAACATAAATCCAACTTGACCACAACCGCTGTTCTCCTACAGCGAGGGAAAAGCTTTTACGACTACCTTTAAACTATGCTAGAGGGGCGAGGGTTAGATTTTTTTTTGTTTTTTTTTAAAAAATGGGTGAAGTATCAGTTTAAAAGGAGCCAATGAAGTTTAGGGTCAGAGGTTACGGACACAAACTAACTAATCCATTGGTATTTGAGCAAATCTAAAGCACCATAGACGATGCAAAGTAGGAGTAATTAAAGCTGACACGTGTTAATATCTACATTCATCACACATTTGTTCCTTATTACTAAAATTCTTCATGCTCACGATGATAAAAGAGCAACAAAGTAGTACGATTACACAGTGCATTCAGCAGTTTTTACTGTTTTTTTAAAAAGTTGGTTCTGTTCACTATTAGCCTGCTTTAACAAATACAATGTGCCATATTCACACTGAGAGCTGTTTAGTGCAGCCGCAGTCTGCTGCTCATCTGCTAAATGAGATTCAGACCATTACACATTTGTAGAGGAAAAGATGCTTCTTGAATCTGAAGACTGCCGTTGCACAAGTAAAATGTCTTAATGCAACTTATAAATACATCAGATCACAATTCAAAGCACTTTCTACTACAAAAAGGCTCCATTTTAGTAGTTTAATAGTTTAAACATCCCCCAAAAAACATGTACAGACATGCTTACATCAGCTGATCTGAATTAAAATACATGTCGACACATGTTGGTTTCCTCATTGTTCCCTTTTTGTAGGCGTTACAGGAACATTACCCATCTAGTTTGGACACACCTTCCCATTCAATGCAATTAGAAAGTGTGTCCAAACTTATGACTGGTTCTGTAGGTTTCAGTCTGACTGCTACGGCCATTGTCTTTTTTGTTGTTGTTGTTTGGTTTCCCTGGTGCTGCAGTTTTATTCTATATTTAGACCCCCCGAACCTCCCAAAGGATCAACAGGATATTATATTATAACACTTACATTATAAATACATTTATTTTGCAATTGAACTGATAACACAATTGACAATTTGGTTTCAATACTGTCTTAAAAGCTTCACAAACACAAAAACTCAGGCTGCAAAAAAACTGATGTCAACCTAAAACATACAATTCGGCATCTCAAAAACTTAATCTCATTGTCTTTATGCATGTTTTTATACTGTATATATACAGGTTGGTTAATGCACTGTATGATATGTTGCAGTAAATTGGTGGAGTTGTTGGCTTGTCCTCTTGTTTCTTTATGAATAAACATGTCAACCAAATGCTGCTTGACAGACTTAGATTAATAATTGATTGAATTGTCATTTTGAACAAATTGGATCATTTATAATTCATAGAGATGTTACTGCTTGATAGAGATGATGATGATGATGTCACAGATGCTTTTAGTGGGGTAAAAACAACACAGTGCTTATCTTGGGTTATTAAATACTAACATGTTGTAACTTACCTTCTCCATATTTTCCAGGGCAGGCATGGAAGGCCCTCAGCGCTACAGATAAGCGCCCATTCGTGGAGGAGGCAGAGCGTCTCCGTGTGCAGCACCTCCAGGATCACCCCAACTACAAGTACCGACCGCGCCGCAAAAAGACCACCAAAAAACTCAAGCGGGTGGAACCGGGGCTCCTGCTTCACAGCTTGGCGCAGGGCGGGGGGTTAGGGCCTGGCATCAGCACATTGGGTGCAGATGGAGGTTCTGCCTACGGACATCCAGGGAGTCATCATCAACACCATCATCACTCCCACCACCTGCTGCCCTCTCTAGGGCACTTCAGGGACCTCCAGGCCCCCGGACACCAAGAGCTAGAGAGCTACGGCCTCCCGACTCCAGAGATGTCTCCATTGGACGTTCTGGACGATGGAGGCGGAGAATCGGTGTTCTTCCCCCAACATATGCAAGAGGAGGCGGGTATGGGAGGTTGGAGTGGTTACCATCATCACCTTCATCATCACAACCCGCATTATAGCCATCACTACAACAACCACAGCCATCATAACTCAATGCATGCTGCTGCAGCAACACACAGTCAGGGTTCAGGGATGAGTGTTGCAGCCAGCATGGGCTCCAGTTTGAGTCCAGGTAGAAGCTCCAGACTTGATCCTAGAATGACTTCGGTCGAGTCAAATATGACGTCAAACATGAGCTCTGTCACTTCAGTGTTGGCGGGTTCGGTGGGCTCTAGGTTAAATCCTACACATGCTGCCAGTCACCACATTGCCTTGAGGAGTCCTGTTAAGTGCCAACCGCCTCTCCCTGACTCCTCCTCCTCTGTTTCCTACCACCAACCCTCAATCAGCCTCCCGGAGACGATCAAACCCCACCAAACCTCCCTGAGCACCGTTCCCGTCAGCTACTTCAGCCAAATGTATGGGAGCAATGCCCCGAATGCCCATTTCACTCCTTCTCACCTGGGGCAGCTTTCACCTCCTCCTGAAACATCTCCATCTACCTGCTCATCCTCCTCCATCCCTCCATCAACCTTCCTCCCCTCTGTGCACTTAGACCATTCAAATCCAGACTCCTCCAGCCATTTAGGGTCTTCTTCCTCCGTTGAGTTCTGGTCCGAGGTGGACAGGCATGAGTTCGACCAGTATGTAAATGTCGGGAGGAATCGAGAGGATGCTTACGGACTCGGTGGTGGAGGTTGCGGGGGTGGAGCCAAAGTCTTGCTTGGGCGCAGTAGCAGTGGCGTAGGCAGTAGCATTAACAGCAGTGTCAACAGTCTCATTAACAGGGACGTCGGTAGCATTATGAATGGTGCTGGCGGGTGTGACGAAGGTGTCAGCCCTCTTATATCTGCTCTGTCTGATGCTAGCAGTGCTGTCTATTACAGCGCCTGTATCACTGGATAATATGTTGTATTTCCTTGTACGCTGCATAATATACAAGGTTTTGTTTTCATTTGAACCATTGTTAGATGATAGGGAAGAAATATGCCAAGAGGATTAGTTTTGGCTCATGCTTTCAAGTCAAGTCATGGTCATCTCTTCCCACTCTAATTTTAATGAAGACTAAGAAAGAAATGAGCAGCTGGGGGAAAATAAAACCCACAATTTTGAGAGAAAAACATGCTAACTGGAAAAAAAAAACATAACTGGAAAAGAAGGCAGTCAAATTAAAACTAAAAATATAAGTGCAAATTGCTTATTTTTATATTAAATCCTTTAAAAAGTGCCATACTTTCAGTCTAATCGTGCTCGTGTCTTGCTTAACTGTCATAGATACCCACTTTTTTGTTATAAATACTGAAAAGAAATGAGCAGCTGGGTAAAACTAAAACCCACAAACATGCTAACTGGAAAGAAAACATAACTGGAAAAGAAGGCACTCAAGTTAAAACTAAAAATATACAGATTTTTACCCATTAAAGCATTCCTAAACATGATTTTAAGCAGTGTGTCAGCTCTCTAACCAGCTTTCCGTGATACCTACGTGCTATAGTGTTGCTATTTTAGACTTTTGGGAGGTCAAGTATTGATATAAACATTACAAGCACAGATAAGTTATGGCCTAATCACAGGATTGTTTGTAGGGTTTGTGGCTTTTGGCACCTTTTTGTAGGCAGAAGCTCAGCAAACTCAGCAGTGTTTGCTTTTTCTCAGCGACTGCAATCACCTACAATTAGCCACTGAAAAAAAAGGGTCAGTATTTATTTATCATTATTGCATCACTCCACTCTTTATCAAGATAAACAACATATCGTCTACTGATCCAAAATGCAGAGCAAATAAAGGAGAGAAGGCTGATTCTGGGTTTAGAGGCTGATGATTTTTTATTTTTTAAACTTTTGCACTCAAGGCAGATAGACCGAAGGCAGCTGGAGAACACCTTGTAATTAAGATGTTTACTGAATTATCACAGTCTTTTAATTGTTGGAGAGGTTTTTCAGCTTGTTATCGGTTGTGCCAAGTCATTTAGTTTCTTATTGAATTGCAAAACAAACCCCTAAGTCTTGCTTTTTTTACACTTTCTGCTATTTTTCTACAACCTGTGTGGTTTAATTGATGCAGCAGAGCCTTATGGTTGATTGCATATAACAAAAATGTGGATGCTAATAAACTGGAAGTAGCTGGATAGATTTAATACCTGGAAATTAGCCTATACAGTCTGCAAGGACATTAAGCCCCTACCTGTTTCTCTACAGTACATGCTATTAAAAGACTATATAAGGAGCATTATCCCTTTAATTGCACTGCGTGTACTGTGGTCATCAGATTTCAACATCATCTCATATCATTTTTGGACATTTTCATCTCAGGATCAGACAATTATTCATCTCTTTTTCGCCGAGCTTCAGGACGTTACGATGAATTTATCTCGTGTGCTAAATGGGAGGAAAACATGAAGGACAATGAACTTGGGAAGAGAAGAGAAAAGAGACTCGATTTTGGGGGGGGGGGGGAACTTGATCCAGCTTCAGCTTCCACATATCTCTCTCTCTCTCTCTCTCTCTCTCTCTCTCTCTCTCTCTCTCTCTCTCTCTCTCTCTCTCTGTCTCTGTGTGTGCCGTGCTGTCGGGAAAGCCTTGGCTACGAACCCAGCGCAGACCGCTGATGTCTCCCACTAACTATCAGGATATTTTACAAGCCGGGTCAGGTTTTTTCTGACCGTGATACATGCCGTTTCTCTTCCCCCCCCCCCTCCCTCCCCTCCTCCTCTTCTCAGCCCATGACAGGGCCTCATGTCAAACTCCATGCCAAAATCTGCAAGTTTTAAGTTGCTTTGCTTCTTGGAAAAAGACACAAAAAAAAGACAAAAAAAGAAAGACAAAAAAAAAAAAAAAGATATGATGCTGATTCAGAGGACTTTCCTTTTTTTTTTTTTTTTTTTTTTTTTTGAACCAGTAAGCCTCTCTGGTATAACAAACATATCACTTGTTTAAACAAAAATGTAGTTGAAAGGCATGTATGATTTGTTTTTGGAGACCTTGTTTTTTTTGTTTTTTTTAATGAAGCCTTTTACTGTATATATATGTGAAGGAGAAATTGAGACTATGAAATGTTCTCTTTGCACTGGGTTTAATGTCTTAGCTGTATAGAAGGAATACTACTTATTAAAAAAAAAAAAGTCAAATGTCTATAATTTTAAATATGGATTTGTACAGAAGTGTTTTGTTTTTGTTGTTATTGTTATTTTTACTTAAAGGGAATAATTTGACATGATATAGAAAAAATATGCTGATTTGCCTTCTTGCCAAGAGTTAGATGAAAAAGGGTCGACATCGCTCTCATGTGTGGAGCTGGAGTTTGCTTAGCTTAGCATAATGACAGGAAACAAAGGGGGAACTGCTAGCCTGGCTTTTTTTTTTTTTTTTTTTTTTTACAAAATTCAAAACTCAGCTTTTAAGTGGACTTCTAAAAATACTTCCTTAATTAGAGAAAGAGAAATGAGTTACAGAGGATGATGTGTTGAGTAGTCACTTCTGTTTTGGCAGATAGTGATGACACAACTCCTCACAATGAACATGCTTTTTTTTCTGTTTTTGCATAATTGACACACAAAATGTCAATTAGTGACTATTTTAAAGTGATTTTTTTCAACTTTGCACGCAGCCAGGCTTGTTATATCCCATTTATTTCCATTTGTTTTCATGCACATTTGAGTTAATCGCCTCCTGATTTACACTTAAGAGTTTTATCGATCAATCATCTACGTCTGTTTGCCAAAATGTCAAGCTATTCCTTTTTCAGATGACTCAAATATAAAAGAATCTAAGCAGTGAGTTTTCCACTGTTCTTCTTTTTTTCGTGTGTGTGTGTGTGTGTGTGTGTGTGTGTGTGTGTGTTGTTCCCTTCCCCCCCAAATGTTTTGTATTATAAAAACTTGTCTTCAAAAAGGAAAATTTTTAAAGATCTTAGTCTTAAAATGTTAAAACTTCGACAGCAAAAGCAAAAAAAAAAAGCTGCAACCATTGTTAGTCACGTTTGTTAGTCTTGTTTTGGCTGGAAATGAAAAAAATCAACAGTTGCAGCCACTGAAGAGGTCTCTCTGTATGTGTTTATGCAGCATCTATCCTATAATAGTGTTGTATACAGTTGGAGCTCCCCTTTAAGCATTTCCCTCTTGCATCTGTTCTGCATTACTTATACAGACAATACTTTTTATACATGAAACAGTAGAACAGAAAAAATCAAGTATCTCATACAGTGAAACCAGTCATATTTACCACACCGTTCCTCGTGTGGTTGAAATTGGTTGAAAACAGAGCAACAGTGGATTTTTTTTTTTTTTTTTTTTTTCCAAACATTTCCTCTGGAGAAATGGAGCCACAGAGCAGCGGCAGTTCAAGCTCCAAGTATTAGAAAGAAGAAAAAAAAAAAAAAAAAAAAAAAAGTCCTCTACATCTGCATTTGACATTCTTTTCTGTTGACACCAAACAGAGTCTTGTTTCCATTTTAATTTACTGTGACACACAAAGAACATCAGAGAGACAGGCGTGTTGTTTTTGTGTGTGTGTGTGTGTGTGTGTGTGTGTTGTGTTTTTTTTTGGAGTCGTGCAATAACTCTGGGGCTTTTGGTAATAATTATCTTCTCTCTAAAAAAAAAAAAAACGAAACACCCAAGATTTTTTTTGGGATTAAAACAAAGAACATTTTCTCAGCAGTCATATAACGACAAATTAAAAGCAGGATTTTCCCAGAAGTGTCACTGTGATGCTTCTAAATCTGTCTGACAGGGATCACTTTTTTACATTTTCTAAGTATAGAAAATGTGTTTTGTTTGTGTTTATGTTTGAGGTTTTGTTTTTGTTTGTTTTTTTAATTGTGGGTTGGTTGTAAATTGATCTCTTTTGCTTCATAAAATAATTTTTACAGAATAAACACTTTACAAGGTTGAACTCTGGTTTAATGGAGTCTTTGGACCAAGAAGTTAGAAAATGGAAGAAATCAGCAAACAATCTGTGTATATTCATGTCTGACAGAGGAGAATTATGTGTTTTTTTAATGAGAATATCATGATAATTGGTTGAATAGTAGGGCTGGGTAGCAGTACTTGATACCTTTAAAGCAGGGGTGTCAAACATATGGACTGAAGGCCAGAATCGGCCTACTAAGGAGTCCAATCCGGCCCACTGGATAACTTTAAAAAGGGTTAAAAGTGCAGAAAGAGAAATTCCAGTTTTGCAATAAAATGCATCGCTGCCCTAGTTTATTTCCCACAGTCATGGCCTCTGATCTTCCCTTAGACGTTTTTAAATTGGTCGGCTTGGACACAGTTTATCAGTATTTCTTCCCAGGGTAACCCTAGATCAGCCATGTCCAAACTATTCCACAAAGGGCCATAATGTGGCTGCAGGTTTTTGTTCCAACCGATCAAAAGCAGCACATGATTCGACCAATCAACTGTCTGAAGACTGAGAGTCAGGTCTGGTTTAATGGAGTCTTTGGAACAACAAGTTAGAAAAGGAAGAAATCAGCAAACAATATGTGTATATTCATGTCTGATAGAGGAGAAACATCAAATTCGTTGGTATTATATGTGTAGATTTGTGATGCAAATATCATGTTTTTTAATCAGAATATCATGATTAGAACATTTTAAGAAGTTTAATTGGTTGAATAGTAGGGCTAGGTAGCAGTACTTGATACCTTTAAAGCAGGGCTGTCAAACATATGGACGGCAGGCTAGAACCGGCCCACTAAGGAGTCCAATCCGGCCCACTGGATAACTTTAAAAGTGTTGAAATTGCAGAAAGAGAAATTCCAGTTTTGCAATAAAATGCATCGCTGCCCTGGTTTATTTCCCACAGTCATGGCCTCTGATCTTCACTTAGACGTTTTTAAATTGGTCGGCTTGGACACAGTTTATCAGTATTTCTTCCCAGGGTAACCCTAGATCAGCCATGTCCAAACTATTCCACAAAGGGCCATAATGTGGCTGCAGGTTTTTGTTCCAACCAATGAAGAGCAGCACATGATTCGACCAATCAACTGTCTGAAGACTGAGAGTCAAGTCTGGTTTAATGGAGTCTTTGGAACAACAAGTTAGAAAAGGAAGAAATCAGCAAACAATATGTGTATATTCATGTCTGACGGAGGAGAAACATCAAATTTGTTGGTATTATATGTGTAGATTTGTGATGCAAATATTATGTTTTTTAATCAGAATATCATGATAATTGGTTGAATAGTAGGGCTGGGTAGCAGTTCTTGATACCTTTAAAGCAGGGGTGTCAAACATATGGACTGCAGGCCAGAACAGGCCCACTAAGGGGTCCAATCCGGCCCACTGGATAACTTTAAAAGTGTTGAAATTGCAGAAAGATAAATTCCAGTTTTGCAATATAATGCATCGCCGTCCTCGTTTATTTCCCACAGTCATGGCTTCTGATCTTCCCTTAGACGTTTTTAAATTGGTCGGCTTGGACACATTTTATCAGTATTTCTTCCCAGGGTAACCCTAGATCAGCCATGTCCAAACTATTCCACAAAGGGCCATAATGTGGCTGC
Source organism: Scomber scombrus (assembly GCF_963691925.1). Classification (NCBI taxonomy): domain Eukaryota; kingdom Metazoa; phylum Chordata; class Actinopteri; order Scombriformes; family Scombridae; genus Scomber; species Scomber scombrus. Next base: position 37,922 of record NW_026910343.1, on the reverse strand, counting down.
AGGTTTTTGTTCCAACCGATCAATAGCAGCACATGATTCGAAGAAATCAGCAAACAATCTGTGTATATTAATGTCTGAGAGAGGAGAATTATGTGTTTTTTATCAGATCATCATGATAATTGGTTGAATAGTAGGGCTGGGTAGCAGAACTTGATACCTTTAAAGCAGGGGTGTCAAACATATGGACCGCAGGCCAGAATCGGCCCACGAAGGAGTCCAATCCGGCCCACTGGATAACTTTAAAAGTGTTGAAATTGCAGAAAGAGAAATTCCAGTTTTGCAATAAAATGCATCGCCGTCCTCGTTTATTTCCCACAGTCATGGCTTCTGATCTTCCCTTAGACGTTTTTAAATTGGTCAGCTTGGACACATTTTATCAGTATTTCTTCCCAGGGTAACCCTAGATCAGCCATGTCCAAACTATTCCACAAAGGGCCATAATGTGGCTGCAGGTTTTTGTTCCAACCGATCAATAGCAGCACATGATTCGAAGAAATCAGCAAACAATCTGTGTATATTAATGTCTGAGAGAGGAGAATTATGTGTTTTTTATCAGATCATCATGATAATTGGTTGAATAGTATGGCTGGGTAGCAGTAGTTGATACCTTTAAGGCAGGGGTGTCAAACATAAGGACCGCAGGCCAGAATCGGCCCACGAAGGAGTCCAATCCGGCCCACTGGATAACTATAAAAAGTGTTAAAATTGCAGAAAGATAAATTCCAGTTTTGCAATAAAATGCATCGCCGTCCTCGTTTATTTCCCACAGTCATGGCTTCTGATCTTCCCTTAGACGTCTAACTTGAGATCATTGTTTTTTTTAAATTGGTCAGCTTGGACACATTTTATCAGTATTTTTTACCATGGTAACCCTAGATCAGCCATGTCCAAACTATTCCAACTGTCTGAAGGCCGAGAGTCAAGTCTGGTGTACTCCTGCTTGGTTGGAATGAAAACCTGCAGTCACATTATGGCTCTTTGTGTAATAGTTTGGACATGCCAGCCCTAGATGGTTTAATATAGTAGGATTATAATATGTATTATATATTATTACAGGGTTACTTATCTGGCCCACTTGAGATCAAATTGGTCTGTAAGTGGCCCCTAAACTAAAATGAGTTTGACACCCGTGCATTAAGGTATCAACAGTTATAAATCGGTATAGTCTATTTAACCCTATAGTCTATACATTGTACTACATCTGCATCCAGCCAATCATAATCCAGCATTATATCTGTCATGTCAGAGTCTGTTACTAAAATAACACGGACATTATGATACCCAAGGTTTAAATCAGGCGGGGAGCTCCGGTCCTCTGAAATGAGGCCAACGCGGAAGTAACTTAAAACTGCATTCTATCAAAAGGCCACCAGGGGGCAACCGTTTTGGTGTCAAAAGGACTTCCGTCTCTATACAAGTCAATGGAGAATTCACCAACTTCTCACTTGATTTCTAACCTCAGTAAACGTTTTCAAAATGTGTTTATGGTCTCAATCGCTAGTTTAAAGCCTTCTTCAATGCAGTATGATGTTCATTTGGGACATTTTGGCCTCCCTGATTTTATATGTGACGATAAAGCAGGGTATGCATTAGGGCGTGGCTACGTCGTGATTGACAGGTTGATTGGTTCACAGGTTCAGGAGGGCGCCTCATGCTCCTCCTGATGCCCATATAAGTAGAATCCATGTTTTTATTTTTCCCAGCATGCACCTGAAATGTTCAAGATGGCGCTGCTCAGATCCGATACTATTGGCCTCCGAGCATGGGTAACGTCACGGATGTTACGTCCATTTCTTATATACAGTCTATGGTAAAACTTGAGCTTGGAATTGGTCTACAGAGCAAAGCAAACAAGCAAATGTCTCCAAATCCAAATCACCATCGCCTTTCTTTTCCACTGTGCTTTATGAGTATCAAACTACTTCCTGTTTGTTGTCCTTCCTGTAACCCTTTATGAAGTTTACCCACTGATATGCTCCCAGTTTAAAGTTCTTTGCATTCTTCAAAACCCCACAAGCTTTGATGTGATCATGCAGCCATAAAGACTTTCTCAGAGGTTTCTCAGGTTTTGGATATTTCACACTCTGCAGTAAACTCATATTATGGCCTCAGGCTGGTTTGAACTCTGCTAATTGGAGCTGATATTCAGATAAAAAACGGCTCAAATCTGCACCCAAAAAAACCCAAAAACCTTGTTAAATATAAAAAATCCATGTATGGGGTCGAGCTGGCTAACGTTTGGTGTTTTTGGTGCCAGAACACAGCCGACCGTGCCGAGTCTGAGCCGCAATAAGCCCGACTGGGAAAACTGTGGCTATTCATTTTTCAGACCAAACCAATTTAGAGGAAAACTGGCCTGATGTTGATGCTGCTTGAGAAAAGGTCGGGAGATCACCACAATCAATAAGAATCATAAATCACATGGAAATCTGTCCAGTAGTTGTCGAAATAATACTTTTATTTTTTAGTATTGTGTCCAATTTAATCTAGTTTATTGTGTTTTATTTAACTGCTTTTTACGCTCTGTCTGTAAACTGGCCTTATTATTATTTTCTTTGGAGCAAAATTAGACCAATAGATTACACTGAACAACTGTTACTTTAAATGCCAGTGTATATTTCATGGGAATCTGCTCAGTAGTTGTTGAAATATTTACTTATTTTTCTCAGTACTGTGTCCCATTTAATCCAGTTTTATGTGTCCTATTTATTCTAGTTTAATGTTTTATTTAACTGCTTTTTCTTTGGAGCATATTAGACGAATATATTACACTAAACAGCATATGGTTTATGAGCCAGTGTACATCTCTACAGCTCATTTTATCAGATATACAGTAGCTAAGGAGATACATTACTTACCCTATAATGCCCGAAACATCAAATAATTGCCAGAAAATTAAAATTCGTAGAAACTACAGTTTATTGGACCTTCTGACACGTAATTAAAAAAGATTAATTAAATAACACTTTGCATCTATGAGTTTTTAATAGATTACACCAAACAACATATGGTTTATAAGACTGTTCATCTCTCTCACTTATTTTAAAAGGTAGAAATATAACTATCTAGAAAGATGGTATCACTGTTCATGGGCTCTGATTGGCTAATTGTTTCACCAGCTGATTGAAATGGCCGCTAATGAGAACAACACCAGATGTAATTTCAGTTTCTGAACAAATCAGAGATGCTGACGACGATTCAGACGATTCAGAGGACTGGAACCAGGTTAGGATCAAGTTAATTCAATTCACTAAGGTCACAGCTCAAAATACAAAAGATTACAAATGAGAGAGAATAAAGAAACAAACAACATTCAGGCTGTAACGCCAGAACTCAGCTCAGGGTTGGTTAAAGCCCAAAATGATCAGAATCAGATAATCTGCATATACATCTATATATTTCATATTACAGCAGAGCAGGTAGGAACACCAACATTAACACATAATTGGATTGTGCTGCAGCTTCTTGGAGCAAACTGTTGGTGTGAGAGAAAAACTGAAGAGCTTTGCAGCCCAGAACTGCTGAGAGTAAAGGGCCGTCCACACTGCAGACGATTACTATAACTATAACTATTATTATAATAACTATAACTATAATGAAATGATGTGAGCGTCTACACTAAGAACGATAACGTCATGTAAACAGCAATGTCAAGCATGCACTGCACGTTCCAGCTGTGTCTGCAGCTAATGAAAATAGATAGTGATGAGCTGTTACTGCTGTATGTTGTTCAGAGAAAGAAAAAGAAAAGCAGAAGAGTTCAGAGGCAGCTGTTGATTCAGTGTGTATTTCAGACACTAGTTGGTGTTAGTGCTGGGTATTGTACCAATTAGGCATGGGATGATAACCGTGTTCAAGGTAAACCGCGATATGAAAAAGTCACAATAACCGAAACCGCCAATACCGCTCCTAAGGTATGAGCTGTTTTTTGTCTGGTCAAAGACAGAACGTGCAGGTCAGAAATCCCCTCAGGTGGTGCAGCTGCAGTGTAGAGTATCACGACCCCTCACACTGTCATTACAGATTCAGGTTAAATTAACATATCTGTCTTTATTTTTCTTCCTTTTAGGAACATTTTACAGCTGTAATCACAATACCGTGAAACCGTGATATTTTTGCTTATGATTATCATACTCCCAGAATCTCAAACCGGCCCATGCCTAGTACCAATCCAAGTTCCCTTAAAGTGATACTGATACCGGTTGTGTACTAAGTAAATGGTCAATGGACTGTACTTATATAGCGCCTTTCTAGTCTTTTCGACCACTCAAAGCGCTTTACAATACATTTCATTCACCCCATTCACACACATTCATACACTGATGGCAGGAGCTACCACCCAGGGAGCCAACCTGCACATCAGGGGAAGCTAATCATTCATACACATTCATACACCGTTGGCACAGCAACGGGAGCAATTTGGGGTTAAGTGTCTTGCCCAAGGACACATCGACATGTGGACTGGAGGAGCCGGGAATCGAACCGCCAATCTTCCAATTGGTGGACGACCGCTCTACCTCCTGAGCCACAGCCGCCCATTAAATTGTATAAAATGCCACCACTCCTCCACATCTAAATGATTAGATTTTAACACAAATGCATTTTGACAGTCTTCAGATTATTAATATTTAATAATATTGTGTTGCTTGCATTGATTGGCTGTGAGAAAATTCATACAAATAGTCATATATTCTATCTCTGGGTGCAAAAATGATCAATTGCAGGTATCGTTTGACGGGAGGCGTTTCAATACTACTTGGTATAGTAAATAAATCACCTCTGTGTGTCATTCTGCTCCAATTGTTGGTAAGACAGGAGCAAAGACACATTCAAAAAAATAAATACATCAGTCAGGGGAAGGATTCTGATTGGCTGTCAGCGTTTTTATCTTTCATCTAAGCTCTCTGACAGTGATTCAACAATATCGTTATCGTTGTTGTGTGGACTCTGATATTTAAAACTATACATTTATAGTTATCGTTCTCAGTGTGGACGGAGATTTAAGTGTTGAAAATGTATTTAAAAGCATCTTCCAGTATGAACTCTGAGCTCTCCGTCTCCTCGTGTCTTGTGCTGTTTGGATGGATGCGATGAAGCCCTTCTGTCCTTCTTTCCTTCCTTTCTCCCTTCCTCTTTTCCTTCCTCCCTCCCTCCTACCTTCCTTCTTTCCTGCCTCCCTCCCTCCCTCCTACCTTCCTTCCTTCTTTCCTCCTTTCCTCCGTCCTTCCTTCTTTCATTTTCTTCCTCCCTTCCTTCTTTCCTTTCCTCCCTTCCTTCCTCCTTTCCTTCCCGTCTTCCTCCCTACCATCCTTCCTTCTTCCTCCCTTCCTTCCTTCCTTGACTTGAGGACAACAGGAGGATTAAAAGCATCTTCCAGTATGAACTCTGAGCTCTCCGTCTCCTCGTGTCTTGTGCTGTTTGGATGGATGCGAGAAAGCCCTTCTGTCCTTCCTCCCTTCCTTCCTCCCTCCTTCCCTCTTTCTCTCTTTCTTTCCTCCCCCTACCTTCCTCCCTTCCTTCTTCCCTCTGTCCTTCTTTCCTTCCTTCCTCCCTTCCTCTTTTCCTTCCTCCCTCCCTCCTACCTTCCTTCTTTCCTCCCTCCCTCCTACCTTCCTTCCTTCTTTCCTCCATCCTTCCTTCCTTCATTTCCTTCCTCCCTTCCTTCTTTCCTTTCCTCCCTTCCTTTCTTCCTTCCTTCCTTCCTCCTTTCCTACCTACTTTCCTCCCTTCTTCCTTCCTCCCTTCCTTCATTCTTCCTCCCTTTAATCCTTCCATCTTCCTCCCTTCTTCCTTCCTCCTTTCCTTCCCGTCTTCCTCCCTTCCATCCTTCCTTCTCCCTTCCTTCCTTCCTTGACTCGAGGACAACAGGAGGATTAAAAGCATCTTCCAGTATGAACTCTGAGCTCTCCGTCTCCTCGTGTCTTGAGCTGTTTTGATGGATGCGAGGAGGAAAAAGGGGAAGGGTGGGAAAAAGGAGAAGAAGAGAGAAAGAAAATTGGAGAGAGAGACAGAAAGACAATCGCTTCAGTGTTTGTGCGGCGCTGTAATCCTCTGTGATCTGCCCCTGATTCTGTCCTCTCCGGGTTCACATCAGATGCTAAACGAGTTTGGCTCGGCGGGACAATTTCCCCCCGAAACTAACCGCTGACGGACTCAAAAGAAAACAGTTGGAACAAGGAAAAAAAATCTTCTCTCTATCTCTCTCTCTGTCTCTCTTTCTTTCTTTCTTTCTTTTCTGACAGTCTGTTTTCTTCTTCTTCTTCTTCTTCTTCTTCTTCTTCTCAAGCCTCCAGTCACTATAATTTTCTTTTTTTTTTCTCCCTTTTGTTTTTCTTCCCTTTTCCCACAAGTTTCATCCCATGTTTGCCATTTTCTCCTCCTCCTCCTCCTTCTTCTTCTTCTTCTTCTTCTTCTTCTTCTTCTTCTTCTTCTTCTTCTTCTTCTTCTTTCTTCTTCTTCTTCTTCTTCTTCTTCTTCTTCTTCTCCTCCTCCTTCTTCTTCTTCTTCTACTTCTTCTTCTACTTCTTCTCCTCCTCCTTCTTCTTCTTCTTCTCCTCCTCCTTCTTCTTCTCCTTCTTTCTCTATTTGTCTCCATCCTTTCACCTCACTCTCTTTTCTTTTACTTCTCCTTAATTTTCCTTTCACCTCTTCCTTTTTTTGTGTTCCTCCCTATCTATCACTCTCTCTTTCTTTCTCTCACTCTCTCTTTCTTTCTTTCTTTCTCTCTCTCTCATTCTCTCTCTTTCTCTCTCTCTCTCTCTCTATCTCTCTCTCTCTCTCTCTCTCTCTCTCTCTCTCTCTCTCGCTCTCTTATCCACCAAATTTCCATATTAGGGTCTCTCTTCACCACATGTAAGCTTTCTCTCTTTCACTCCATTTTCTCATTTTCACATCATTTTATTCTCGTCTTTCATCGTCTTCCTTCTCATCTTCTTCCAATCCTCCTCTTCTGGCCTTTAACTCATCTCATCGCCACTTCACCTTTTCAACAAAATTCAATCACTTTCTTCTCTTTCATACTTTTTTTATTCCCTTCATTCACTGTTTTTTTCTTTTACTCACTTTTACTCCTTTTTTTTAATCCCACATCTCAATCTTACAACCCATTTTACCACTTCCCGTCTTTCTTTTTTTCCCCCTATTCACCCCCTTTTCACCCCATTATCCTCTTCTTTTCTCTTCTTTTCTCTTCTTTTTCTTCTTTTCTCTTCCCTTTTAATTTTCTTTCTTTCAATCACCCTCTTCTCGCCTCTAAACAATCTATTTTCTCAATCGAATTTGGTTCAGTTTCAACCCATTTCCTTCTCTTTCATGCAACCTTTTCACCTCATTAACGTTTTTTGGCTTCATCTCTCTCTCTCTCTTTCTCTCTCTCTCCCTCTTTCATCCTTCTTTTCTTTTCCTTGTTTCTTTCACTTCATCCTTCTTCATTGTCTTCCAATTATCTTCATCTAAACAATCGCCCCTCTTTGTTTTTAACTTTTCTCACCATATTCAGCCTCATCCAATTCTCTCATTTACACCCATTCACTCCTTTTTCCACTTCATTATCCTCTTTTCTTCTTTTTTTTTGCCTTTTTTTGTTTACATCCTTTCATCTTTTTTTTTTTTACAGGTTTTTAAGCTCTTTTTCACTCTATTTCTTTCCCCCCTCTTCTCTTCTCTCTCTCTCTCTCTCTCTCTCTCTGTGTCTGTCTTTTCTCACTCCATTCATCCCCCTTTTTTCACATCATGTCACCATTTTCCTTTTTTTTTCCTGTCATTCTTTTCACTTCCTCTAATCCTTCCCTTCTTCTTTTCACTTTTTCATCTACTTTTCACCACATTTTCCCCCTAAATTTTCTATTATTTCCCTTTTGCTCTATTTTTCCATCCACCATCACACCCAATTTTTCTTTTATCTCTCTCTCTCTCTCTCTCTCTCTCTCTCTCTCTCTCTCTCTCCTCTCTCTCTCTCTCTCTCTCTCTCTCTTTTCACCGTAATTTTCACACCACCATTTCATCTTTTCTCCACCTCCTTCCACTGATTTCCTTTCTCCTAATCTCTCTCCACATCTCTCTATCCTTCATGATTTTCCTCTCATTTTTACATTCTTCCTTCACCACAGTTTGCTCTGTTTCATCCCATTAACCCTCTTTTCACCTCTCACTCTCTCTCTCTCTCTCTCTCTCTCTCTCTCTCTCTCCTTCTACCAATCCCTTTATGTCTGACTTGCAACTTCTTTCTTTTTTATTATCAACATTTCCATAAGATTCAATTATCTCTTGGTTGGAGAACAGAAGGAATTTACACGTCTTAACTAGGCTGTAAAAAAGCCAAACTGGGGATTATGTGTGGTGCGGGGGAATGTGTGCTTTCCTACACCAGGTCATCTACTTAGTGTGTTAGTGTTAGTGTAAGAGTTTTCGACTGTGCGTGTGTGTGTGCATGTGTGTGTGTGTGTGTGTGTGTGTGTGTGTATGTGTGTGTGTGTGTGTGTTGCTGAGGTAACTGACAGGAATGTGAGAAACGAGGAGGAAACTCCTGTGGAAGTTTGGGATGTTCGGAAAGGGTGTGTGTGCCTCTGTAAGTGTGTGTGTGTGTGTGTGTGTGTGTGTGTGTGTGTGTGTGTGTGTGTGTGTGTGTGTGTGTGTGTGTGTGTGTGTGTGTGTGTGTGTAGAGAGAGTGAGAGAGAGGAAGAGGTGTATATTTTTGTGGGAACACCTCACCCCGCTGCTTGTTACCCTGACTGGAAAAGATAACACAAGGCTGGATTCCCCTTCTCCCAGCTGGAAATGAACACACGTGAACTTCAAGGGTGTGTACATGGTGTGTGTGTGTGTGTGTGTGTGTGTGTGTGTGTGCATGTGTGTGTGTGTAGCATTAAACATTATTTCACATTAGTCTCAGTTGGTTTCATGCACAGTGATCAAAACAGTTCCTGGTGGCTGCAGCAGCATTCCCGTTTCTTTATTAGAACATTTTAAAGTTCCCAAAATACTTTCTTTTCTTTTTTTCCTCCCGGGTCAAATTGACCCCGTCTGTTTTGACTGTTCCTTCTTTCCTTCCTTCCTTCCTACCTTTCCTCCATCCCCCTTTTTTCCTTCTTTCCTACCTTCCTCCCTTCCTTCTTTCCTCTGTCCTTCCTCCTTCCTTTCTCCCTCCCTCCCTCCTTCCTTCTTTCCTCCCTCCTTCCCTTCTTTCCTCTGTCCTTTTTTCTTTCCTTTCCTTCTTCCCTTTCTTCCTCCTTTCTTCCCTCCCTTCCTTCCTTCCCTCCTTATTTCCTTCTTCCTTCCTTCCTTTTCTCCATCCCCCTTTTTTCCTTCTTTCCTACCTTCCTCCCTTCCTTCTTTCCTCTGTCCTTCCTCCTTCCTTTCTCCTTCCCTCCCTCCCTCTCTCCCTCCCTCCTTCCTTCCTTCTTTCCTCCCTCCTTCCCTTCTTTCCTCCATCCTTTTTTCCTTCCTTTCCTTCCTTCCTCCCCTCCTCCCTCCTTCTCTCCCTCCTTTCATTCCTTCTTCCTTCCTTCCTCCCTCCCTCTCTCCCTCCTTTCCTTCCTTCTTCTTCCCTTCCTTCCTTCTTCCTCCTTTCCAAGCTTCCTTCCTCCCTTCCTACCTTGACTCGAAGACAACAGGAGGGTTAACAGTGTTTTGTTCTTCTCCGAGTTGCTTTAACAATCTATCGGCCTAAATATAAGACCCCCCTCCCCCTCCCCCCCCCTCCTCGTCCTCCTCTTTCAACCCAGACATTGGCATCGCACTCCTCTGCAAACCACAGCTATTTTGAATGTCTACATTCCAATTCCTACATTGATCTCTACATCCATGTTGATTGCATTTTAAGCTTTTTCATGTTTCAATTTAATGCCACAATAAATGGCCGTTTTTTTTTGGGGGGGGGGGTTTTTTGGGGTTGAATAATCACGTTTTATGTTGTGACAACGCTGTGGTTAAAGTCTGGTTAGATTTAGGCACAGAAACCACATGGTTAGGGGTTTAAGGAAAAAAAAGATCATGGTTTGAGTTAAAATGCTCCGCTTTTGTCGCCGGAAAAAAAACAGCAATGAATTGTCTCGACGTCTCGGTTAAAAATACCTGGTTCTGTCAGTTTAATCAGGAAACGAGCAGCGGCGGTCTCCACACAGTGGTCTCTGCTGCTTTGATGCATCTGTGAGTTTTGGCTCATGCGGCAAACTTTATACCAAGCAGCCAACACGCCTCCTCCGAACATGGCAGTGAGCTCATATAGATGCCATGTAAATGTTGATATATATTAACCTTTTACATAATGTTTATATTCTACCTCCTGTTGTCCTCGAGTCAAGGAAGGAAAGGAGGAAGAAGGAAGGGAGGAAGGAAGGGATGATGGAAGGGAGGGAGGAAGGAAGGAAGGAGGAAAGGAGGGAGGAAGGATGGATCGAAGGGAGTAAGAAGGAAGGAAAGGAGGAAGGAAGGGAGGATGGAAGGGAGGGAGGAAGGAAGGATGGAAGGGAGTAAGAAGGAAGTAAAGGAGGAAGGATGGAAGGGAGTAAGAAGGAAGGAAATGAGGAAGAAAGGGAGGAAGTGGGAAGGAAAGGAGGGAGGAAGGAAGGAGGGAAGGAAGGAAAGGGGGATGGAGGAAGGAAAGAAGGAAGGGAGGAAAGAGAGAGGAAGGAAAGAAAGAGAGAACGAGGGAGGGAGGAAGGACAGACGGAAGGAAAGAAGGAAGGAAGGAAAGAAGGAACAGTCAAAACAGACGTGAAAATATAACATAGCAATAATGATTGAAATGAATTGTAACCTTCGTGTCGTCCTTCCGGGTCAAATTGACCCCGTCTGTTTTGACTGTTCCTTCTTTCCTTCCCTCCTTCCTTCCTTCCTTTCCTCCCCCCTACCTTCCTCCCTTCCATCCTTCTTCCTCCCTTCCATCCTTGCTTCCTTCTTCTTCCCTTCCTTCCTCCTTTCCTTCCTTCCCTCGTTCCTCTTTTCCTTCCTTCTTCCTCCCTTCCTTCCTTCTTCATCCCTTCCTTCCTCCTTTCCTTCCATCTTTCTCCCTTCCTTCCTCCTTTCCTTCCTTCTTTCTCCCATCCTCCCTTCCTTCCTTGACTCAAGGACAACAGGAGGGTTAAATATCTGACACATTTCCATACTAGTCTTGATGGGAAAGTTTACCTGAGATATTATTAATCCAAAACCAAATCCTGGAAGCATGAATCTCTCTCCTAAAGTAAAAATCAGAACATAACTCCCACATTTGTATCAGTCACACACTCTCACTCTCTCTTTTCAGGCTGTTGGAAGCGATTTAAACGACTTTCTCCAAAAATTTTCTCTTCAGTTGTCAAACAGTCTGTTTCAGCTCCTCGTCATCGCTGACAGCAGTAATCTTTGGCTGCTTGACGGACGATTCGGACCTCAGTTTGTTTCTTCAGTAAAAGTCGTTGGCAGATGCTTTAAAAAAAAAAGCTTTCACTCGTCATGAATTTATTTTCCCTTGGGCGAAAAAAACGCATTACACAAGTCTTCAGAAACTCAACCGAGCTTACAAAACATTAAAATGAATCACACACTAAGGACACATTGTATACAGACTTCAATACACTTGCTATCCTAGCAACGTTAATGCTACAAACAGCCCATAATGCATCACTCTCTTTGGGCTCTTTGGGGGCCGATACACCAGTAGTCACTTAATTCAAACCATAGACTGTTTATAAATGGACCTAACATCCGTGACGTCACCCATTGGTTTGTGGACTTCTGCTCGGAGGCCAATAGTTTCGGATCTGGGCAGCGCCATCTTGAAAATTTCAGGTGCATGCTGGGACAAATAAAAACAGGGATTCTACTTATATGGGCATCAGAAGGAGCATGAGGCGCCCTCCTGAACCTGTGAACCAATCAACCTGTCAATCACGACGTAGCCACGCCCTAATGCATACCCTGCTTTATCGTCACATATAAAATCAGGGAGGCCAAAATGTCCCAAATGAACATCATACTGCATTGAAGAAGGCTTTAAACTAGCGATTGAGACCATAAACACATTTTGAAAACGTTTACTGAGGTTAGAGATCAAGTGAGAAGTTGGTGAAATCTCCATTGACTTGTATAGAGACGGAAGTCCTTTTGACACCAAAACGGTCGCCCCCTGGTGGCCTTTTGATAGAATGCAGTTTTAAGTTACTTCCGCGTTGGCATCATTTCAGAGGACCAGAACTCCCCGCCTGGTTCAAAGACAGTCTCTGATCTCATCAACATGGGATCACCACACCTGAATCTCATCTCATCAGTGGAGCTCTATATCAACCCCAGTGCTCCCAGTCATTTAGCCACAGTGCCGCCTGTTGAGCTGCTTTTTCCTAATTTGTCTTATGATCGTACAACTCAGATTAGCTTCTCAAAAACTATTAATTAAGTCTTTGTATGGATTCTCTGCCATTTTATTTCCTCCTCCCCCTTTTTCTCCTGTTTTGTGATCAGTCAGGGATTGTTTTTCTCTTTTCTCTGTCGTATAATCCATCCATCCATCCATTGTCTGCTGCTTAGCCGGGGTCGGGTCGCGATGGCATTATAGGCTGAGCAGTGTAACCCAGACATCCTTATCCCCACAGCCACGCTCATCAGATCAGCTCTCCTCTTGGGGGATCCCGAGGTATTCCCAGGTCAGGAGAGATATATATATATAATCCCTCCAGTGTATTCTAGGTTTCCCTCCCAGTTGGACGAGCCTGTAACTCCTCTAAAGGGAAGCGTCCAGGTGCCCAAACCACCTCAGATGGCTCCTTTCGATGTGAAGGTGCACTCCTACTCTCGAGGCCGTAGCCAGGATTTTTCAAATACTGAGGTCAAGAATAACCTGTAGAAAGAGCTGAGGATGTTGGCATTAAGTCCCGCCCTCTTCAGCTTTCACTTCACAATGAAACGAAACCTCAAGAAAAAAAAATAGCGAGGACATGACCTCGGTGGTATCTACGGCCGTGCCTACTCTACTCCTAGCTTCTCCCGGATGTCTGAACTCCTGACCCAATCTCTAAGGCTGAGCCCAGATACTCTCTCCGGAGGAAACTCATTTCGGCCGCTTGTATCCATGATGTCATTCTTTGGGTCACTACCATAGGTGAAGGTTGGGACGTAGATCAACCGGTAAAGTGAGAGCTTCTCCTTCAGGTTCAGCTCCTTCTTCATTAGGACGGTCCTTTATTTTGTAGTTAGTATGAGGTTTTTATTTATTATTCTGGCCTCGGAGACCCGGATGTCCTCATAGCTTCCATTTCTTTTCCTAATTTCATTCTGTTAATTATTGTCTGTTAAGAAATGCAATAATGTATTTTATTATGAAGTCATTTGTCTTGTGGTTAACCCTTACATACTGTTTAGGGGTCAAATTTGATCCATTTTTTTCCATTTAAAAGCTGTAAAAACACCATATACACATGTCTTTTTAGCTGAACCTTTCCTTGTGTGACCAACAGTAAAACAATAAATAATATATTCTATTATAATATAGAATAATTTTTACGTTTTTGTGCAGCTGATACGCATTTTTATTCATGCATATGTCCAAATTTGACCTGTGTTTATAAAAAAAAAATCAAAAATCAGCATTAAACTATAAAATAGTGATTGTGAAAGTTTTAATCAAACATTTATTAATGACTGATGGGGGAATTTATAAATGTGAATTGGTGTAGAGACTTATAATGAGTCAGAAAATGAACAGTATGTAAAGGGTTAAGTGAACTTATTATGTTCCTCCAGACAGTAGAAGTCATAACAAAGACATCCTCACTTCGTCAAAACAGATAGAAGAGGAGAATAAAGAAATATAGAAAGAAAGGGATGAATGTAACGATGGGTTAAAGAGAAATACTGCTAATGAACAGACTCCATGGAAGTCTCTGCACTTGGGGATTTGTTCTCCAGCATGAAATTATTCCAGCATGTAACTTCTTGTAAAAGCAAAAAGTTTCACCCGTGTTTTATCCAGACTACTACATGACATCACACGGACACTAAGGCCGCTCCTTCCTGTGCCAAAATCTGAAATTTGAAGCCTTTTAAGGGCTTTATTGCAATGCCTACATGCTAATTAACACAATTTCATCTTTTTTAATCTAGGATAGAAAAACTGTTGCACACAGACGAGGGACAGGGACTTTTTTTATTTTATTTTTTTTAGCTCTGGGCTCCTCCAGGAAGTTAATCCACCCATTATGGTCTCTCTTTGGAAAATAAAGTGGATGATGTGGTGATTTCTTTATTATACTGCTCACAGTGTGAATGAATAGAGAGAGAGACAGATAGAGAGAGACAGAGAGAGAGAGAGAGAGAGAGGGACAGATATTAAAGATGCATATGGAGATAAACATGGCGAGAGAGGAAAAAAAAAGAAAAATCCAGAAACAGAGAAATGCAGGGAGAGGCAGAGAGAATGGAATTTGTACATCCATGTGTTTAAGAGAGAGAGAGAGAACGAGAGAAAGAGAGAGAGAATGAGAGAAAGAGAGAGAGAATGAGAGAAAGAGAGAGAGACTGATTAAGAGAGAGAGACAACACGAGAGAGCTAGAGAGAGAGCGAGAGAGGGATTTTCCCGTCTCTTTCTGTCTCTGCCGTGTTTTATTGGCCACATGTGGTCAGATCAGTCACCACAACTACACACTGACTGTGCATGTGTGTGTCTCTGTGTGTGTGTGTGTGTGTGTGTGTGTGTGTGTGTAGCTGCGGTCGTCCATGTGTGTGTGATTTCACAGACTCTGATGTGAGATGACAGCTGGTTTACACTGTAAATGTGTTTGTTTGTGAGCTTGTGCAACTTGCAACTTCTATGTGTATACTGTAAATGTTCAGAAAGTAAATGAAAGTTTGTGTGTGTGTTTGTGTGTGTTTGTGTGCGTGCAAGTGTGTGTGTTTGTGTGCTACACCCTGTCACACATTAAATGAGCTCTGATGACAGATACAGTTGAGTCTCAGAGTCTTGCCTCAGTGTTTCATGTGCAGATATTTGATTCTTCTCTCTTAACTCTTACATGTTGTTTGTTTTTTTGCATTTAAGACCTATTTACAACACAATATACACATTTTTTTCTACACACGTTTCCTAATGTGACCCACAGGATGGATACATGTAAATAAAATGCATCGTTTGTCTGCAGCTGATACACGTTTTTATAATATGCAAAATGTACAAATATACTATAAAACTGTTCATATGGACAATAAAACAGGCGACGGGGAAGGAAAGATGGAAGGGAGGAAGAAGGAAGGAAGAAAGGAAGGAAGGAATGATGGAAAGGAGGAAGGAAGGAAGGATGGAAGGGAGGAAGGAAAAGAGGAAGGGAGGAACGAACGAACGAAAGAAGGACAGAGGAAAGAAGGAAGGGAGGAGGGAGGAATGAAGGAAGGAGGGAGGGAGGAAGGGGGATGGAGGAAGAAAGGAAGGATGGAAGGAAGGAAGGAAGGGAAGGAAGGAAAGGAGGAAAGAAGGAAGGAAGGAAGGGAGGGAGAAAGGAAAGAAGGAAAAGAGGAAGGAAGGAAGGGAGGAACGAGGGAGGGAGGAAGGAAGGAGGGAGGGAGGGAGGAAGGAAGGGAGGAAGAAGGAAGGAAAGGAGTGAGGGAGTAAGGAAGGAAAGGAGGAAGGAAGAAGGAAGAAAAGGAGAGAGGCAGGAAGGAAGGAAGAAAGGAGAGAGGAAAGAAAGAGAGAAGGAGGGAGGAAGGAAGGAGGACAGACGGAAGGAAGGAAGGGAGGAAAGAAGGAACAGTCAAAACAGACGGGGTCAATTTGACCTGGGAGGACGACACAAAGGTTAAGAGTGTGAATTACTGTAGAGACTAATTATGAGTCTCTACAGTATTTGAGGGTTAATCTCTTTCAATTTCCTTATTTCCTCTAGAAGCCTGCGTGTATATTTGGTCTCATAAGCAAAACCTAACTAACAGCATCCATCTCACCATCTGTTTATCAGTGCGATTTGTCAGAATGACTTGTGTATTTTAATAAAGACTCTTGTATGATGTTCATAGTTTGTATATCTGCTGCCGTTGCCAACTCTGCTGGAAAGAAACTGCACTGATAGACATTACAATCAGAGTGATTAAAAGCTCCATATTGATATAAACCAGAGAGAGAGAGATTTGGCTGCCGCGGAGCTCGATCTCCCAGCGTCTCTCTCTCTCTACACATCTGGCTCCATCATGGAAGGAAATGTATGTTAGATAGTCTATTACAACTTTTCACATAGACTATCTGCGGTTAAATGAAAGGTTCTCATTCAGCGTCTATGCTAAAAGTAGTTTTTTGCCATCATTCGTCACACAATGGGCCAATCACAGCTCAGCAGCCATAATTGGGCATGACAAGTCGACTCCGCTTGTTAAAGTTTAAGATCAGGGGAGTCAATTTTATCTGAAGTGGGCCGGATCATTAAAAAGATGGGGGGAAGGAAGGGAAGGACAGACAGGTAGTACAGACAGAAGAAAGGGAAGAAGGAAGAAAGGGAGGAAGGACAGATGGAAGGAAGAAAGGGAGAAAGGACGGATGGACGGAAGGAAGGAAGAACAGAAGGAAGAAAGGGAGGAAGGACATAAGGAAGAAAGGGAGGAAGGACAGATGGAAGGAAGGAAGGAAGGAACGAACGAAAAAAGGAAAGTAGGGAGGAAGGACAGACGGAATGAAGGACAGAAGGAAGAAAGGGAGGAAGGACAGACGGGAGGAAGGACAGATGGAAGAATGGGAGGAAGGACAGATGGAAGGGAGGAAAGACAGAAGGAAGAAGGGAAGGAAGGACAGATGGAAGGAAGGAAGGAAGAAAGGGAGAAGTGACATATGGAAGAAAGGGAGGAAGGAAGGAAGGGAGGAAGTAAGAACAGAAGGAAGAAAGGGAGGAAGGACAGATGGAAGGAAGGAAGAAAGGAAGGAAGGACAGATGGAAGGAAGGAACGAAGAAAGGAAAAAAGGAAGGTAGGAAGGACAGATGGAAGGAAGGAAAAGAACACAGGAAGGAAAGTGGGCCGGATTGCCCCCCTCGGTGGGCCAGTTCTGGCCCGCGGGCCTCATGTTTGACCCCCCTGTTTAAGATCAACCAATAAGTTGCTGTAATGTCGATTACAGGAAGCTGCAGGTATTTTATTTTTGCCAGAGCACATTCTGTAATTACATGATGGTTAAAACTCCATCTGGAATTCAACTATCGAGGATAAAAGTAAATATATTTAATTACCGACCCTCCCTTTGTAGAAATAGTCCTGCCAGAGTGAAGCTTGAGAGAGTTTTTAACCATAACACAGATACAAGCTGATTAAAATCTGCCAGCAAATTTCATCATTTCGGGGAAAACTTACTAAATAAATATGAAAAGCTACTTTTATCTACTTCTGTGTAAAAATCAAAGAGCCATTGTCTTCAAAATGATTTCCAAATGTTTAAACCTGCCACTGTTATCATTTAATTCAGATTCACCTCATAGTGTTGAAACAGGTCGGTCATGAGGAAGAGTATCAGCGACACATATCAACAAGCGAGGTTCAAAATACATAAACACAGTAAAAAATAAATGCTAAAATGAAGAGAAGTGATAGATTTCCCACATTTTCGGTGGATCTTATTGTCTATTAATGGTGGCGGCTGTGGCTCAGGAGGTTGAACAGGTCGTCCACTCAATGGAAGATCAGCAGTTTAATCCCCGACTCCTCCAGTCCACGTCGATGGCTTTTTGGGCAAGATGCTTAACTCCAAATGAATGACTGTGTAAGTGAGTGTCAGTCTCCCTCCTGATGAGTAGGTTGGCACCATGTGTGGTATCATAGGGCTGGGCAATTAATCGAAAAATAATCGAAACCGACATTTAGAAACTCTAATCGACTTAATCTTGCTCAGGTCAATTAATCGTGGTGTTCACTGTTGCCTTGACAACAAAGGTTGCATTTCTTTAAGGAGTTTGAAAACTTGTCTCCAGTGATCATTTTAAGGAGGAAGGAAGGAAGGATGGAAAAAAGGAAGGAAGGAAGGAAGGAAAGGCAGATGGAAGGAAGGAAGAGAAGACAGGAAGGAAGGAAAGAAAGAAAGAAAGGACAGATGGATGGAAGGAAGAAAGGGAGGAAGGAAAGATGGTATGAAGAAAGAAAGAAAGAAAGAAAGAAAGAAAGAAAGAAAGAAAGAAAGAAAGAAAGAAAGAAAGAAAGAAAGAAAGGACAGATGGAAGGAAGGAAGAGAAGACAGGAAGGAACGAAAGAAAGAAAGAAAGGACAGATGGATGGAAGGAAGAAAGGGAGGAAGGAAAGATGGAATGAAAAAAGAAAGAAAGAAATAAAGAAAGAAAGGACAGATGGAAGGAAGGAAGAGAAGACAGGAAGGAAGGAAAGAAAGAAAGAAAGGACAGATGGATGGAAGGAAGAAAGGGAGGAAGGAAAGATGGAATGAAGAAAGAAAGAAAGAAAGAAAGAAAGAAAGAAAGAAAGAAAGAAAGAAAGAAAGAAAGAAAGAAAGAAAGAAAGAAAGAAAGAAAGAAAGAAAGGACAGATGGAAGGAAGGAAAAGAAGACAGGAAGGAAAGTGGGCCGGATTGGACTCCTCAGACGGGCCAGTTCTGGCCCGTGGGCCTCATGTTTGACCCCCCTGCCTTAAAACATCATTATCTTCACTCCCTAAAGATCCTCATGTGTGAGGGCAGCAGTGTAAAATACAAAACAAAAGAAACTGTGAAAATACATAATCGTTCATCAAGGGTGGAGATAATCGTTCATTCATTGTAATCGAGGTTAAAAATTCAATTAATCGTGATTTTGATTTTTGCCATCATTGCCCAGCCCTAGTGGTAGCCGCAGTCATCAGTGTATGAATGTGTGTGAATGGGTGAATGTGACATATAGTGTAAAAGTGCTTTGAGTGGTCAAAAAGACTAGAAAGGTGCTCTATAAGTAGAGTCCATTTACAGTACCATATTTACCATTTATTGTGCCTTGCTGAAAGTAAAAGCTCAAAGTTAGAGTGCAAAGGGAGCGAAGGATGAGTTATAAGTGCACTTCTTATTGACTTACATCAAGCAAGCTGATTGGTTCTTCCAACATCATTTTGCTTCAAGAGTTATGGTGCATATTTCAGCATATTTCATCACTCTGCTTTGCATTTTGTCATTGTCCCGTCCATTCGTGTTGATATATTCTTTCATGTTTGTATCACTGATTTTCACTAGGAAGGACCACAACAACAACAACATAAGCTTAAACGACTTATTAACCCTTACATACTGTTCATAATATCACCTCATAATTAGTCTCTATACATCCTTTCTGAGCCACAAATCATTCATGAACACCTCATAAGTCATTAATAACTTGGTGATAAATTCTTAAAGAGTTTATTCTTCAGTTTTTACGCATTTACAATCACACTATATATCTGTCCAATGTTACATAACACAAGAGACTATTTCAATTAATTATGTTAAATGTGAATAAACAGAATTTTTGAATAAATATGAGTCAAACACTCATGTTGAAATATGTCCATTTTTTGTATATTCTGGGTCACATGAGGAAAAGTCTTCAAATTTCTGGCTAAAATAAACATTTTTAAGGTGTGTTTTCTTCACTCAAATGTAAAACTTGGTAAAATTAGACCCTGAATGGTATGTAAGGGTTAAGAAAAAAATGATTGATGAGCATAGTTCTTCGGTTAGCTGACTGCGTTTTTGGGAGGTTTATAGGAAAGTCCGCTGTAGCACCTGGGCAGGAGAAGTCTAGTCTATAGGTGGTATTTATGAGAATGGAATGAAACTAGTATCAACTTCACTTGTGGTTTGTTTATAGTGTCACTGAGATCAAATTGATTTCCATTTCCTGAATTCTCTTACACTTCCGTTACATTGTGATTTACACAGTTATACACACACATACCCACACATGTGTTTTATAAGGACCCTGATGAAGGCCGCAAGCTGTTATAATACAAGTGTTGCTGGAGCTTTGACTATCTTCAGACTTTTTTCCCCTTTCTCCATGCACCTTGGTGTCTTTTACTGTCTATTTTTCCCTCGCTGGGGGTAAAACCTCAAAGTATGAGTGCAAAAGGAGCAAAGGAACACATGTAAGGGCACTGCTTATGGACGAATATCAAGCAAGCTGATTGGTTCTTCCAACATCCAGCCAGATCTTCTCTACTTTTTCTTTCTTTCTTTCTTTCTCGTGTTGAAATGTTTGTGTCGCTGACTTTGTGGGTTTGTTTATAGTGTCGC
This sequence comes from Scomber scombrus, assembly GCF_963691925.1. Lineage (NCBI taxonomy): Eukaryota > Metazoa > Chordata > Actinopteri > Scombriformes > Scombridae > Scomber > Scomber scombrus. The sequence continues at coordinate 17,736 of NW_026910343.1, read as the reverse complement.
TGAGATCAAATTGATTTCCATTTCCTGAATGCTCTTACACTTCCGTTACATTGTGATTTATACAGCTCCAACTGGACACGTACGTTATACACACACATACCCACACATGTGTTTTATAAGGACCATAATGAAGGCTGCAAGCTGTTATAATACAAATGTTGCTGGAGCTTTGACTTTTTCCTTTCTCCGAGCACCTTGGTCTATTTTTTACCTCACCAGGGGTAAAAGCTCAAAGTTAGAGTGCAAAGGGAGCGAAGGAAGAATTATAAGTGCACTTTTTATTGACTTACATCAAGCAAGCTGATTGGTTCTTCCAGCATACAGCCTGTCTTTCACAGTTTTTGGTTGCAGATTTTGACATATTTCATCACTCTGCTGTGCATTGTGTCATTTTCCCGTCCATTCGTGTTGAAATGTTTGTGTTACTGACTTTGTGGGTTTGTTTATAGTGTCACTGAGATCAAATTGATTTCCATTTCCTGAATTCTCTTACACTTCCGTTACATTGTGATTTACACAGCTATATACACACATACCCACACATGTGTTTTATAAGGACCCTGATTAAAGGTCTATTAATGAAGTTCCTGATTTACACAGTTGTGATTTACACAGTTATACACACACATACCCACACATGTGTTTTATAAGGACCCTGATTAAAGGTCTATTAATGAAGTTCCTGATTTATACAGTTGTGATTTACACAGTTATACACACACATACCCACACATGTGTTTTATAAGGACCCTGATTAAAGGTCTATTAATGAAGTTCCTGATTTACACAGTTCTACACACACATACCCACACGTGTGTTTTATAAGGACCCCAATTAAAGGTCTATTAATGAAGTTCCTGATTTACAGTTATACACACGTACCCACACATGTGTTTTATAAGGACCCTGATTAAAGGTCTATTAATGAAGTTCCTGATTTACACAGTTCTACACACACATACCCACACGTGTGTTTTATAAGGACCCCGATTAAAGGTCTATTAATAAAGTTCCTGTTTTACACAGTTGTGATTTAGACAGTTATACACACACATACCCGCACATGTGTTTTATAAGGACCCTGATTAAAGGTCTATTAATGAAGTTCCTGATTTACACAGTTCTACACACACATACCCACACATGTGTTTTATAAGGACCCTGATTAAAGGTCTATTAATGAAGTTCCTGATTTACACAGTTGTGATTTACACAGTTAAACACACACATACCCACACATGTGTTTTATAAGGACCCCGATTAAAGGTCTATTAAAGTTCCTACTATACTACAAGTGTTGCTGGAGCTTTAACTTTCTTCAGACCTTTTTTTCCTTTCTTCGTGCACCTTGGAAGTAGGTTAAGTTGTGCCAGAAACTTCCACCACTGTTTCTACAACAATCCCAAAAATGCACATAACCAATCTACACCTTTATATCTTTGTATAATTACATCTTCGGCGTCTCCGTGTGTTTTTTACGCTCCATACTTTGACCATCGCCTGAACTCTGCTGTACAGCTCTGTATGGTCCAGATGATGTCATTGTGTAGGGATGGATGGGGGGGGGAGAGGGAGGAGGGAGGAGGGAAGGGTCTTTCTCTTCTCCCTCTCTGCCATCAGGCTCCCTTCCACTCCCACTGCTTCCTGTTTCCTGTCTCTACAGGAAGTAGCTCTACACTCACTTCCTGTCAGAGGGGCTGTTAGGGACAGGAATGGAGAGAGGGGGGTTTTACTGTATTAACAGCTTGTTATAATGTTGGCAAGAAACATGAGGTCAAGTCTCTTTATCCTACGGAGAATATCGACAGTCAAAAGCACAAAAAACAGTTTCGAAGATGTAAGAAAAAGTGTTTAGAAATAAAACATGAAAGGAAAACATTAAAATCAGGTCAAGGACAATAACTAAGTGGTCATTCTGGCCTCTGTGTTGGATTAAAACCATTTTTCCCCATTTGGGAGGAAGTGGGATTGTGTTTTTGTCGAACGTAACCTGGTGACAGTCCGTTTATTTTCACCACTAGCAGGAAAAGAGAAGCCGACCTCTGACCTCCGAGTGAAGCTGTCTTTACTTTGAATAGACAGCAGAGCCTGACAGATATACACAGCCTTTTTTTCTACCTTTTCCTCTTTCTGTTCTTTTCCTTTTCGCTCCACCTCCTTCCCTATTCCTCTCTTTCTCTATTTACAACCTTGTCTGTCTTCCATTTTCCACTTATCACTCATTATTTTTGTTTTTTCCTTTTCCCCCATCTTTCCATTCCCTCTTCTTCCTCTTTCTTACTCGACTTCCACCTCCTCCTTCCTTACTTTTTATCCTTCATCCTTTACCTTCAGTCTCATTACCTCACCTTCCCTTCCTTCTGTCCTTTTTCTTTCTCTCCACCTCCTTCCTAATTCCTCTTTTTTCTATTTCCTCCTCTCCTCTCCCTTTATTTACTCTACTTTTGTTTTTTCCTTTTCCCCCATCTTTCCATTCCTCTTCTTCCTCGACTTCCACCTCCTCCTTCCTTTCTTTTTATCCTTCATCCTTTAACCTCCCTCACCTTCAGTCTCATTACCTCACCTTCCGTCCTCTTTCTTTCTCTCCACCTCCTTCCTAATTCCTCTTTTTTTCTATTTCCTCCTCTCCTCTCCCTTTATTTACTCTACTTTTGTTTTTTCCTTTTCCCCATCTCTCCATTCCTCTTCTTCCTCGACTTCCACCTCCTCCTTCCTTTTTTTAACCTTCATCCTTTACCTTCAGTCTCATTACCTCACCTTCCCTTCCTTCTGTCCTTTTTCTTTCTCTCCACCTCCTTCATAATTCCTCTTTTTTTCTATTTCCTCCTCTCCTCTCCCTTTATTTATAACTCTCTGTTTGTCCCTGTTCTTCCTCCATTTTCCACTTTTCACTCCCTACTTTTGTTTTTTCCTTTTTGCCCCATCTTTCCATTCCCCTTTTCTTGACTTCCTCCTTCTCCTTCCTGTATTATTCCATCATCCTTTACCTCCGTCACCCCACTTCCGTCTCTTTACTCTCTTAGTCAGCTCCTTCCCTTCATCTCTACACATGCATTTCTCAATATAACATATGAGACACCACCTTCTCTACACCTGCTGTGTTACAGATTCACTTCAACACTTCAAACATCTTTTTTTTTTTAAATTCAGTCTCATTACGTTTTAGGTGTGAGATTACAGTTAAATGTCTCGTCTCTGGACAAACAAACAAACAACACATTAGTCATCCAAACACATTGTCTGTATCCTTGAGGTCTAGCGGACATGTTGAAAGGATTTCCTTCCTCATACAGTAACAACATTTGCATGCAGTCATTTTGAATCTTACCTTTTGCCGGCTCATTGTTAGATTTTGCACATTACTGCCACCTGCTGGCAGTCGGTGGAACTGCATGACACAATCAGCGTAGTGCTTTTATTGTTGTACAAACACTGTGAGCACAAGATACTATAAATAAATTGATCATAGTAGTTTAAAAAGTGTGGTAACATTTGAACATATAGTTGAAAACATATCCACAGAGGCAGCACTATTAACCCTCCTGTTGTCCTCGAGTCGAGGAAAGAAGGAAGGGAGGAAGAAGGAAGGAAAGGAGGGAGGAAGAATGAAGGAAAGGAGGGAAGGAAGGAGGAAAAAGGAGGGAGGAAGGAAGGGAGGAAAGGAAAGAAGGAAGGGAGGAAGAAGGAAGAAAAGGAGGAAGGAAGGGAGGAAGAAGGAAGGAAAGGAGGGAGGGAGGAAAGAAGGAAGGGAGGAAAGAAAGGAAGCAAGGGAGGAAGAAAGAAGGAAAGGAGGGAGGAAGGAAGGAAGGAAGGAAGGAAGGAGGGAAGGAAGGAAGGAAGGAGGGAAGGAAAGAAGGAAAGAAGGAGGGAGGGAGGAAAGAAAGAAGGGAACAATAAGAGAGAAGGAGGGAGGGAGGAAGGAAGGACAGACGGAAGGAAGGAAGGAAGGGAGGAAAGAAGGAACAGTCAAAACAGACGGGGTCAATTTGACCCGGGAGGACGACACTAAGGTTAAACAACATTAATTGTCCAATATTTTATGCTGCTGTTGTACATGAAAGCTGCTCTGATGATGCAACTTAACATCTCTTTTAGAATTGTATATTGTTGTGTTTGTTTGTTTGTTTGTTTGTATTTTTATCTTATTTATTGAGAGAAAGCCTCACAAAATGTCATGGTACTGTTGATATAATGACAATAAAGTTCATTCAATCATAACATGTGTACATATAATATAAGAAAACATCCACAGACGCAACAATAACAAACATCAACCTCAACATTCAACCACTTTTAGTTAAACTAATTCAGCAGATGTTGGGACTTTATGACCAAAAGTTATATTTCAAAAGTAATTATATCATATTTTTACAGGGATAAATTAGGTGAGGTTTAAAGATGAGACCATAGTGGGTTTCTACCTTACCTGCACATGTGTTTAATTTTTAATTTACTATTTTTCTCTGACTTTTAATGTGCAAATAAACCAGTAAACCAACAATAAAACCAATAGTCAAAAACATAGAGTAGACGAACAACCATTCACATTCACATGCACACCTACTGGCAAAATAAAGTGACCAATATTAACCTTAAGCTGCATGTTTCTGGTCTCTGGGAGGAAAACTGTAGTACAGTACCTGGAGAAAACCCACACAGGCATGAAGAGAACATGCAAACTCTGCACAGAATTACCATATTTTACCAAAACAAGTCTGTGGACATTGACTGGTCATTAATCTGCTAGCAGGTCCTCATATCTCTAAAAATGTTGGAACAAACTGTTAAATTCAGACTTCCATGTTTCACCTTCTGACTCCTTTTTCAGACTGTCATAAGCCAGAACCAACAGATACAATCTCTCTTTTATTTTACCCCTCTATTATTTTGGCAAATTCTGAAAGAGAAAAGCAAATCTCAATACCTTTACATGGATTTTGTGGTTTTTTTTAATAATCTAACATTCTCATGGATTCGTCAATGTCCAAAATCCCAAAAAGTTCAGTCCTAAGTGTTCATGCTCGACTCATTTTTTGCTTTGTAGGTCGCATTTATCTCACAGCGTGTATTTCACATCAACCACTGGTGATAGAGAAAGAGCCACACTCACAACTATAGCAATTTCTGTTCTGTGACTTTTATTGTGTCGCCAAATTTGGGATATTTTGGGGCGAGAGATTAACTGCTTGGAGATTCAATAACTTTATTGTCCCCTATTGTCCCCAAACTGTAATTGTTTGCACAGCAGCAGTACAACACAGGAAACATGGCTAGTAACAATGACAATACCAAACATAGGAGGCATAAAACGGTTTTAAAAAATCATATATACATGTAAAGACAAGAAGATGGAGAACAGCTTTTCCACTTCCTTCACTCTCAGTCTTTTTTCCTTTCTCCAATCTATCCTCATCTATTCCTCCCTCCCACTTCATCCCTGCTTGTCTCCTCCCTCCTCTCTCTCCCTCTCTCTCTCTCTCTCTTCAGTGGGAGCCAAGGTGTGGGTGTTAAACCTCTGAGGTCTGCTGGTTTGGTGGCCTTGGCTTTGAAGGGCTTGTGGGTTGCGGGTTCAGATCCCGGGCAAGCTTAACCGCTAACCTTGACTGGTGGAACCCATCTATCACCGTGGAAACAGTCAAACCAACCAATCAGTGGGCCAGAATCTGAGTCAGCAGGAATCCAGAGAAAAATTCTGTTTTATTTTGAGTCCAGTAATTTGTCTCAAATTGTCTTCGGGTTCATTTTTCTATCTTTTTATTTCTTCTTGTGGAATCTGCTGTGACTTATTGCAATGTACAACGAAATGTGATGAATACAAAATATGGAGATAACATCTATCTACTGAGATCAGGCCTGATGGGAGGATTACAGTACACCCAGAAAATGTAATGCCATAGAGGAACCATTTAGCAAGAGGTTCCTTAACCCTAACACACTGTTCAGGGTTAAATTTGACCCGGTTTTGCATTTGAGAACTGTAAAAACACCATATACACATTTCTTTTAACGAGACTTTTCCTGATGTGACCCCAAATATACAAACATGGAAATAAAATGCATTGGTTTTTTTCATTTTTTTGTGCAGCTGATACACATTTTTATATATGCAAATGTACAAATTAGGCCTGTATTTATTTAAAAAACTAAAAAAATCAGCATTCACACATGTTAATGTATATTCTATCACATTAAAATGTTTTCCTGGACCATAATATAATGATTGTGAATATATTTCTTCCATAAAATTAATCAAACAGAAAGAATAATCAAACATTTAATAATGGCTGATGTGAAATGTATGAATGTGAATTGGTGTAGTGACTAAAAATGAGTCAGAATATTAACAGTATGTGAGGGTTAAAGAACCATTTCAACAAATGTTTCTGTAAAAAACCTATAAACGTGCCTCAAAGAACCATCAGAAAGCAGTTCTTTGAGGCACCATAAATGGTTCTCCAAAGAAAAGGTTCTTTATGGAACCATTTTTAATAAAGTTCTTTGTTTACCCTCACTGGTTCATTAACCCTCCTGTTGTCCTTGGGTCAAATTTGACCTGTTTAATCGCTAGTTTAAATAATCAGCAATATGGATTTATTTCATGTAATTCCAAGAAAAATCACATGAACGTCTCCGTACTACATTCTTTGCAAGTACAATCATCACTGCTATCATCGAATTGGGTGAGTTTGCACTTTATGCTTTAAAAACATTTAAACCAGACCAGGTCAATTTTGACCCATGAGGACAACAGGTGTGATTATGTGCTGCCATATCAAATATTTTAAATGGTTTCAAAACAGTATTCTGACCAGGCGGGGAGCTCCGGTCCTCTGAAATGAGGCCAACGCGGAAGTAACTTAAACTGCATTCTATCAAAAGGCCACCAGGGGGCGACCGTTTTGGTGTCAAAAGGACTTCCGTCTCTATACAAGTCAATGGAGAATTCACCAACTTCTCACTTGATTTCTAACCTCAGTAAACGTTTTCAAAATGTGTTTATGGTCTCAATCGCTAGTTTAAAGCCTTCTTCAATGCAGTATGATGTTCATTTGGGACATTTTGGCCTCCCTGATTTTATATGTGACGATAAAGCAGGGTATGCATTAGGGCGTGGCTACATCGTGATTGACAGGTTGATTGGTTCACAGGTTCAGGAGGGTGCCTCATGCTCCTCGCTGCTCAGATCCGATACTATTGGCCTCCGAGCAGCAGTCCACAAACCAATGGGTGACGTCACGGATGTTACGTCCATTTCTTATATACAGTCTATGGTTTATACTGTGAAATGCCTGAATATGAGCAGTATGTAAGGGTTAAGTAATTTTGGAAAATGAATAGTTCTTTGAGCATTTTAAGATTAACTTATGGGGGAAAAGCAAGTTCTGTAGGTTGAAAGAAAATATGGGAAAAATGAGTTTGCAACCCTAATTTTATAATATTACCTGCCACCAAATAACTTAAGTAAAAATAAAAAAGCTTTAGTACTTTAAAGAACCACATAAAGTATGCATTCAGCTGGTGTTGGCTCTTTATAGAACCATGTCACCTTTTGAAGAACCATTATTTTTCACAGTGTACTACTTTCTTATCTTCGTAACCCACCTTCACCTTCTATCATATTACTCCTATGAATCCCTTGCCTCTTTCTAAATCTACCTTTTCCTCCTTTTTTTCCCCTCTTTCTGTCTAACCCTTGCGTCCTATTCCTTACATTTCAGCAACCATTAGAGACGTGGGAAAAAGCAGAACAAACAAGAACAAAACAAGAAGAAAATGAAACCCAAATGAAAGACAGCAGCCTGTGTGAGAACAGATGAGGACATTTTTAGGGACTGCAGGCTTCTCCGTGGTCTTATACGTCTATTTTTAAACCCCCTCCTGACAAAAGTACCCATGCTATTTGGGGGGATGAACGTCTCCAAAACGTTGTGTTATAATTCAGTCTATTTATCTTTCTGGCTCCCCTGGTTTTCCTAAATCTACATGCGTGTCTAAACACCGGGTTTATGAGAGCAGCACTGATGTGGAAATCTCCTAAAATTAAATGGAATTTCAGCCCATTTTTATATATTTGTCTGTTGTTGGTTTTGTCCGCAGCGTTGTCACTATAACAGGCACTGACGCCGCGTGGGAGTGTGTGTGTGTGTGTGTGTGTGTGTGTGTGTGTGTGTGTGTGTGTGTGTGTGTGTGTGTGTGTGTGTGTGTGTTTGTGTGTGTGTGTGTGTGTTTGTGTGTGTGTGTGTGGCGTGGTGACCCAGCATGACGCCGTAGTAAGCATCGCACATGGCTGCCAGCAGACAGAGAGAAAAGGAGTGTGGGAAACTGAAAGAAAAAGACAAAAAAAGAAGGGAGAGGGAAAGAAAGAGAGACAGAGTAGGGGAAAAAAAGGGGGAAACCTGAAGAGAGATGAACATAAGAGGGATTTTAATCAGAAGAGACAAGTGAATGAAGCAAAAAGAGTTGTATGTCCACATAGATGGAGTCCAATGGAGTCCAGACACTGGTGGTGGTGGCTGATGACTTCTGCTCAGACTGGGAGGTGATGGGAAGGCGGTGAAACTTGCAAAACAGCCCCCCCAAAAAAAAACACTAAAGCAGAGAAAGAGAAAACATATTTAACCCGTTACTTATTGTTTGTTTCAAATTTGACCAGTTCTGTAAAAAAAAAACATCCAAAATATCGTTTTCTTTAAGCCTGAAATTTGATGATTTTTCCTAAAGAGGCAGAATAAAATGATGGTATTGTACATTTCTGCAAACCATGGATACACTGAATCTTTAGGTTTCAGTCCATTTAACCCCTTAACACACTGTTTGGGTCAGATTTGACCTGTTTTTACATTTAACAGCTGTAAAATCACCCCAAATGTTCTTTTACCCTGGGATTTGATGACTTAAAGTGATCTAAAGTGACCCAAAATGCACAAAAATAAAAAATGTTACCATTGACATAAAGTCCAGGGTCTAATTTAACCAATTTATTTCATTTTAGAGCTGTAAAATCATCCTAAATGTTAGTTTATTCCGAAATTTGATGACCTAAAGTGGCCCAAAATCCACAAAAATGAAAATATTTAAAAATGTTGGGTCAAATTATCTCCGTATCTATTGACATGTGTTTTAGTGAAATGAATAGTTAATAGTTTTAATAAGATAGTAGTTATGAGGATTTCTTTTTATGATGTAGCAGTGAAGACTGATGGCTCTAATGGTTATACAATAAACCCCACAGCTCCATAATGTTCTGCTCATTTTACACTTTACATATAAAATAACATTTAACCACAAAAAATAGATGCAACATTTACTAAAAGAGTCAAAAAACCCTAACAACTTCAAAAACAGACATAAACATGACTAAAAAGAAACTTAAATTGACTAAATAAACCTAAAAAATACAAAAAGAGACCTAAGAATTACTTAAAGAGACACAATTTGAATGAAGCAACCTAAAAAATATAAAACAAGAGACATAAAAATGATTAAAAAGAGACTTAAATTGACTAAAGAAACCCAAATACTGCCAAAAAGAGACATAAAATGACTAGCTGCCATCTAGTTACCATGGTAACTTAGAGATGGAGTGACTAAAGAGACTCAAAACTACCAAAAAGAGACATTTCCATCATTATTGCTATGTTATATTTTCATGTCTGAGGTAAAATAGGACATGATATTGTGTGATAGGAGATGTTTAGTGGTGTAAAAGCTAAAAAATACACTCTCTCTGCTCTCTGAAACATGAATCAAGGTTTAGCCCTCCTGTTGTTCTCGAGTCAAGGAAGGGAGGGAGGAAGAAGGAAGGAAAGTAGGGAGGAAGGAAGGATGGAAAGGAGGGAGGGAGGGAGGAAGGAAGAAAGAAGGAAAGGAGGGAGGAAGGAAGGAAGGAAGGAAGGGAGGAAGAAGGCAGGAAAGGAGGGAGGAAGAAAGGAGGGAAGGAAGGGAGGAAGGAAGAAGGAAGGAAAGAAGGACAGAGGAAAGAAGGAAGGAAGGAAGGAAGGAAGGAAGGAAGGAAGGAAGGAAGGAAGGAAGGAAGGAAGGAAGGAAGGAAGGAAGGAAGGAAGGAGGGAAGAAAGGGGGATGGAAGAAGTACAAACGGAAGGAAGGAAGGACGGAGGAAAGAAGGAAGGAAGGTAGGAGGGAGGGAGGAGGGACAGACGGAAGGAAGGAAGGGAGGAAAGAAGTAACAGTCAAAACAGACGGGGTCAATTTGACCCGGGAGGACGACAAGAAGGTTAAATCTGTGGTTCAACATTTGGTAAAGACACTTTTTATGAGGGGAACAAACTGTGATGATGTAGAATATAAACAGTATGTAAAGGGTTAAAAAGACATCTGCAATACGATAGGCTGAAAACGAAGGCGTGAACAGCTGACGTCTTAATTGATGTTTTGGGAAATGATGGAGAGGGAAATTATGAGTGAGCTGTGAGCGGGATGAGAATGACGTCAGGTTGAGAAATAAAACTACCGACCTGAGCATGACAGAAGATAATCCTTCCTGACGCTAAGCTTCATTAGCGGGAGACAAAAGAGGTAGAGAAGAAGAGAAAAAAAAGGAAGAGGAAAAAGTGACCTAATCTGTGTCCCAATCAACAGAAATGTTTGGAGCCGCACGTTCTGGAGGTTGTTCACACTGTAAATCATTACATGGATAGTTAAATCATATCACAGGGGGATTTTATGGCCATCGGCTATGAAAAATCTTATTTTATCCTCCAAGAAATGACATTTGTTTCCATCAGTTTGGCTCGTAGGCTGTAAACGAGCCTCTGTGGTCGTTCACCGGTTGATGTTCCCCGCAGGTTTTTACCTCTTTATTCTCCTTTTATTTCTAACTCGTTCCTACAGTGCTGAACATTCACCCTCCTGTTGTCCTCCTCCATCTCTTTTGACTGTTCCTTCTTTCCTTCCTTCCTCCCTCTTTCTTAAATTTTTCGTTCTTCCCCTCCTTATTCCTTTCCTTCCTCCCTCCCTCCTTACTCCTTTCTTTCTTTCTTTCTTACTTTCTTTCTTTCTTTCCTTCCATTCTCCCTTCCTTCTTTCCTCTGTCCTTCTTTCCTCCCTTCCTCTTTTCCTTTCTCCATCCCTCCCTCCTTCCTCCCTCCCTCCTACCTTCCTTCCTTCCTTCCTCTGTTCTTCCTTCCTTCCTTCCTTCATTTCCTTCCTCCCTTCCTTCTTTCCTTTCCTCTGTCCTTCATTCCTTTTGTTCCTTCTTTCCTTTCCTTCCTTCCTTCCATCCTTCTTTCCTTCCTCCCTTCCTCCCTCCCTCATTTCCTTCCTTCTTCCTCTTTTCCTTCCTTCTTCCTCCCTTCCATCCTTCCTTCCTCCCTCCTCTCATTCCTTCTTCCTCCCTTATTTCCTCCTTTCCTTCCTTCTTCCTCCTTTCCATCCTTCCTTCCTCCCTCCTTTCCTTCCTTCTTCCTCCCTTCCTTCCTTGACTCGAGGACAACAGGAGGGTTAAACGACACCTCAAGTTCTTTTCCTGCACTTTGCACAGTTCACAGTTCACAGCCTGTTTCTTTTTCTCCAGTTCCAGCTCATAGCAGGTCTAAAGGGATCCATTAGACAGCAGCAGCAGAGCGGCTCCCTACCTGGACCCAATTAGACCGACAGCTGGACTCAGGTCTTATAGACTTCGGTCTCTTGTCCTCTGAGACTTTCTTATTTCTGTACTTCACTGTCTTCAGTATTTTATACAGAGGCTGCAAAATATGGAATGTATTACTCTCATATAGCAGTTTATAAAAGCCTTAACCATCCTGTTGTCCTCAGGTCAAGGAAGGAGGGAGGAAGGAAGGAAGGAAGGAAGGAAGGAAGGAAGGAAGGAAGGATAGGAGTAAGGAGGGAGGAAGGAAAGGAGGGAGGAAGGAAGGAAGGAAGGATAGGAGTAAGGAGGGGAGGGAGGAAGGAAGGAAGGAAGGAAGGAAGGAAAGTAGTAAGGAAGGAAGGATAGGAGTAAGGAGGGAGGGAGGAAGGAAGGAAGGAAAGGAGTAAGGAGGGAGGGAGGAAGGAAAGGAGTAAGGAGGAAGGAAGGAAGGAAGGAAGGAAGGAAGGAAGGAAGGAAGGAGGAAGGAAGGGAGGGAGGGAGGGAGGGAGGAAGGAAGAAAGAAAGGAAGGAAGGAAGAAAGGAAGCAAGGAAGGAAGGAAGGAAGGAAGAAGGAAGGAAGGAAGTGAGGAAAAAAGTATGGAAGGAGGAGGGAGCAAAGAAAGAGGGAAGGAGGGGAAGAACGAAGGAAACATTTAAGAAAGAGGGAGGAAGGAAGGAAAGAAGATGGGGTCAATTTGACCCAGGAGGACGAAAGGAGGGTTAAAATCACTTATTTTAACTAACCAGTACTACTACCTCCTTAAGCTGAGTCCAATAAATAGTTTTTCATGTTCATAGTCATCATACACATTCATGTTTAACTTTATTTTATTAAAGACTATGCTCTCAGTCTTTGTCTGTAGGACTTTGCTGCTTGGAGAACTCTGCAAGCACCTGGAGGGTTTTTCGGCAATTCTACCTCATATTCCTCTGTACTTATTATAACTGTGTATTTTCATTTGTTTCTATATGTGTAAACAAACAAACAAATAGGAACCTTTCTTATTTTATGTCAGAGCAAATGAGTTGAAAGAAAGGATGAAAATACAGCTCAAAGTTCACATTCACATCAGCAGACTTCGAAAGTTAAAACTCACCAGAGACTCTTCTTTTTTGGAGTTAATAGAAAAACATAAATGAAGGAAACTTGCTGTGTGTGTTTAATACATGTTAAATTATGATAGTTTCTATTTATTATAATGAAAGCAATCAGCATCATGATGGAGGTTAGTATCAAGTCTGATCCCACGATGCACTCTTTTAAATTAGCCGTTCACTGAGAGCAGTCCTGGTTGTTAACTTTCTGGTTTAAAGTGGCTCCAACAACAGCAGCTATAACTGCATGTAGTTAGTGTCAAATAAAAAACTGACATTTTATACTTAGAAAATGGACTTTAAACCAGACTAAAATACTCAGCGGTGTTCGGATACAGTATGTAAATGAGACATGGTGACTCAGGCAGAAGGAAAATAGATGGACAAGGAAAAGAAGAAGAAGAAGAAAATAGCAACACGGAGACAGAGAGTCCATCTTTTTTTGGTCTTTCTTGTTATTGTTTTTCTCCTTTCGCTCAGTTTTCCCCTTCTCAGGTTTCCCCCCTCACTACGTTTCCCAACATATCATTGGCTTCAGTGTGTGAGTGTGTGTGTGTCTGGAGCCATGGGATGAAGTGTGTGGTTACCCGCTGGTGTGACCAGGGACACAGGGGCACCTCGCTCTCTCTCTCTCTCTCCGTCTGTCTGTCTGTCTACTCTCTGTCATTTTCTGCTGCCTCGTTCTTTCTCTCTCCGTTTATGCAATCTGTCGTATTTTTTGCAGGGGTCATCTGTGTCCTCTGGTCCTTTTGAAAACTGCTGTGTGGAAAATTACCCTCAATATTTGACACTTTTTATGTCTTTGGCATTGAATTGGGACTGATTCATGAATACTTCTGTCTTTTTTGATTGATTGTTTTTGCATTTATTTACTTTTTTACATAGACTGTATATAAGAAATGGACGTAACATCCGTGACGTCACCCATTGGTTTGTGGACTGCTGCTCGGAAGCCAATAGTATCGGATCTGAGCAGCGCCATCTTGAACATTTCCGGTGCATGCTGGGAAAAATAAAAACACGGATTCTACTTATATGGGCATCAGGAGGAGCATGAGGCGCCCTCCTGAACCTGTGAACCAATCAACCTGTCAATCACCACGTAGCCACACCCTAATGCATACCCTGCTTTATCGTCAAATATAAAATCAGGGAGGCCAAAATGTCCCAAATGAACATCATACTGCATTGAAGAAGGCTTTAAACTAGCAATTGAGACCATAAACACATTTTGAAAACGTTTACTGAGGTTAGAAATCAAGTGAGAAGTTGGTGAATTCTCCATTGACTTGTATAGAGCGGAAGTCCTTTTGACACCAAAACGGTCGCCCCCTGGTGGCCTTTTGATAGAATGCAGTTTTAAGTTACTTCCGCGTTGGCCTCATTTCAGAGGACCGGAACTCCCGCCTGGTTTTTCCCCATTTTCTCCCCTCAGCAGTTCTTAAGAAAAGCTTTGATAGCATATTTGGCGCATAGATTCAGTAATTCCCAACCATGAGATCAGAACCCAACAGAGTTAAACAAACACAAAAGCTCCACACATTGAATTTCTTTACTTCCTTTCTCTAATATTTGCCATTTTTCTTATGAATTACTGGATAATTTTAGCTCCTCAGTCCTCCATAGCATAACAGATGTTTTTACTTGTTGCAGTGTAACCAATAACATTTTAACAATAGCTCAATTCTATTCAGAGGTGCATTAAGCCAGCATACACAATACCAGTGCCCAGCATCATTAACTTTACTATTTACACCTGTGCTTTTCGAGCTTTCGCAGCCTGGAGATCAGAGCTGGCTCGTTAGTCAGATTCGACTCACCTGGTCCGACTGCTCAGTTTGTTTTCTCTCCTGGCTTTTCATCCTTTTGATTTCATTGCAGCTCAATTTCTCCTTTAACTTGCAAACTATTGACTCAAGCTCAGTTAACCTCCTTGAGACCCAAGCCTATTGTTTGGTTTGTTTTTTAAATTTTAGATATTTGAGGTTAGTAAGGCCTGATAAAAACTCAGCACTGTCATTGAACAGGAAGTAGTTTTATGGGTACACAATGGGTTTATTGTACAGTACAATTAATTTACCAGTTTATAAACTATTTCCCTACATTTACAGTTTCCCTTTGCACGAACGATAATAATGTCCAAACGTCCTGAAACAAGTAGGGGAGAACGGGGTTCGTAATCACACTTTTTACTTTCCTTTGAATTCCTCATAAACGATAAACTGAATAAATTCCCTTTTAATTTGTAATGAAAGCCTAAAGTGTCAGGTTGGAATAGAGAGGTCTGACTTTCCTTCAGCTGATTTTGTTCTAAAGATATGGGCCGTCAAATATGTCTTGTGCACATATGGGGATGGGGATGGTTGTCACACACTACGGGGTTGGTTGTCCCTGTGTTATTTAAATGGGGAAAAATAAAACATGTATAGTCTTAAAAAAAATATTTAAAATGTTTAGTTTCATTGAAATACAACAACCTAACACATCTCCTGCACCAAGAGAACATAAACAGGAAAAATCATTCTGTTAAGTGCCTTTTTTGTCCTTATATAACAATATTGTTAATTTTCACCTCTCTGACTGCTCTGAACTTCACATCTGGAGGAGTCTGACCCTTGTTTGTCTTCCTGACAAAGTTCCTGCTCATTTTGCTCTCTTAAAAGAAAGAAAGAACTAGATGTATGAAACCATATGTGTATAAACCAACATGTGACAAACTTCCCCAACTGGGATTTTTTGCTACCAGCAAAGCTACCAAACATCTGATTTGGCGTCGCTAACAAAAAAACCTCCCTAACTATCGCTCTCTCTTCATACTTTTTAATGCTAATAATTGTTTTATTATAAACTCATTATGTAAAAGCCCAGAATAGAAACACTGAAGAGTTAGATATTTACATTTTCACATGAAAAACACTAAACGTCCTCTCACCTCAATGTCAAGCAGTTTACTCCAGAAATTACCTCTGAAGTAACATCTCACCTAAACTCTGAAACTTTCGGTACCTTCACTTTTTAACAGCGCCCTCTAGGGCCCGAGTTCTGATGAATGTGACAACCAACCCGTCTGACAACCAACCCCGTTCTCCCTTACTTATTGATTATCAGTGTCATAACTTGTTGCTGTTGCTAAAATTAGTCAAATGTATGCAGCATATACAACTACAAACATTATTAAGCATAAATGAAAAAGTTTCAACCATATACATTTGAAAATGTTTTGTACCTGATGCACTTTTGTCTGAGGATCAGCTGTTTTTATACCGATTGATGTAATGTGCTTTTTCGACCACTAGGTGGCACACAAAGAAACGTGTATGAACCATAGACTGTATAAGAAATGGACGTAACATCCGTGACGTCACCCATTGGTTTGTGGACTGCTGCTCGGAGGCCAATAGTTTCGGATCTGAGCAGCGCCATCTTGAACATTTCAGGTGCATGCTGGGTAAAATAAAAACATGGATTCTACTTATATGGGCATCAGGAGGAGCATGAGGCGCCCTCCTGAACCTGTGAACCAATCAACCTTTCAATCACCACGTAGCCACGCCCTAATGCATACCCTGCTTTATCGTCACATATAAAATCAGGGAAGCCAAAATGTCCCAAATGAACATCATACTGCATTGAAGAAGGCTTTAAACTAGCGATTGAGACCATAAACACATTTTGAAAACGTTTACTGAGGTTAGAAATCAAGTGAGAAGTTGGTGAATTCTCCATTGACTTGTATAGAGACGGAAGTCCTTTTGACACTATAAGTTACTTCCTCGTTGTCGTTATAATGAAGTATAAGGTCCATAAATGTAATGTCTCTATATGAGGATGCAGGATCACAGGAGGTTATAAACCTGCATATTCATTATTTGGAGCTGCCTACCAAAACCCTCTTCAGGCACATCTCATAAACAGTCAGCTTTAAAGTGCTTTGCTGAAAGATGCTTCAGTAGCAGTCGCAGTTTTTCTCATGGACGGGGTTTTCCCAGGTGTTCCCACACCACATGGCACCAGGATTCAAACCAGCAACCTTCCAAGCACAAGCATCCCTTGTCTCCGAGTCTCCAAACCCTCAAACCTCGACTGAGCCTCCTAATCGTCAGGTCTGAATCCAAGAGGAACCACCAAGCCAAACTGCTGGAACCGGCTCGACTCCCAGGAGACCGAAAGCTCTCAGCGGCTTCGAGGAGCTTCCAGGTTTCTGGACGTTGTGGATTTTATCACGTTTGATTTCTGCTGCTGAAACTTGAGCCGGTTCACACAGCAGATCCGAAAGACCTGACCTCCAGGTTAAATTGGAGAAAGACAGAAAACTTCCAAAACTGCTCGATGCCAGATGCCACTGAAAGAAAACTACGTTGAAAAATCCTGAATGGAAAAGTGCCAGACCCAAAATAATCAGCAGTCTGGTGAGTATTTAACCTTTGTGTCAAATTGACCCCGTCTGTTTTGACTGTTCCTTCTTTCCTCCCTTCCTTCCTCAGTCCCTCCTTCTCTCTTTCTTTCCTTCCTCTTTCTTTCCTCCCTTTCTTCTTTCCTTCCTCCATCCCCCTTTGTTCCATCCTTCTGTCCTTCCTTCTTTCCTTCCCTCATTCCTTCTTTTCTTTCCTCCATCCCCTTTCTTCCATCCTTCTGTCCTTCCTTCTTTCCTTCCTCCCTCCCTCCTTCTCTTTTTCTTTCCTTCCTCTCTCTTTCCTCCCTTCCTTCCTTCTTTCCTCCCTCCCTCCCTCCTTCTCTTTTTCTTTCCTTCCTCTCTTTCCTCCCTCCCTTCTTTCCTTCCTCCACCCACCTTTCTTCCATCCTTCTGCCCTTCCTTCTCTCCTTTCTCCTTCCTCCCTTCCTTCCTTCCTCCCTCCTTTCCTTCCTTCCACCCTCCCTCACTCCCTCCTTTCCTTCCTTACTTCCTCCTTTCCTCCCTTCCTCCCTCCCTCCTTTCCTTCCTTCTTCCTCCCTGTCTTCCTCCCTTACTTCCTTGACTCGAGGACAACAGAAGCTTCAGAAGTGATACCTGTACAATGTCAAGAAATTAGACACAAGTAGGCTAAATGTTT